>NC_135973.1:2041514-2061514 GCF_053455715.1 Rhinoraja longicauda
TTCCTCCCACGCTCCAAAGACGTGCGGGTTTGCAGGTTAAATGGCTTTGTTGAATAATTGTAAATTGTCCCCTCGTGCGCGTAAGATATTGTACGGGGGCTGATCGCCAGCGCGGACTACATGAGCCTGTTATCAGTGCTGTATCTCTAAACTAAATTAATCTGAGACAAGGCCCAGTCCACTCTGGTACATCAAGTTTACAGCACGTGAATAGGTGGGGTAGAATGCACGTGGGCTAAAGTTAAGGCAGCGCGAGGGTTTATAAATCATGACTTCATTAAAATGGGCATCAAGGGTTATGGGGAGAAGACAGGAAAACTTAGGAAATAGGTGTAGGAGTAGGCCATTCAGCCCTTCAAGCAAGCGCTGCCATTCAATCTGATCACCCATGAAATTGGATTAGGAGCCAGAGATGAGCCATGATTGAAATGCAGAGTAGACTCGATGGGTCCAATGGCCTAATTCTACTCCTATAACTTGTAACATCCACAGAGTTGTGAATCTGTGGAATTCTCTGCCACAGAAGGCAGTGGAGGCCAATTCACTGGATGTATTCAAGAGAGAGCTAGATCTAGCTCTTAGGGCTAACGGAATCAAGGGATATGGGGAGAAGGCAGGAACGGGGTACTGATTGTGGACGATCAGCCATGATCATGTTGAATGGTGGTGCTGGCTCGAAGGGCCGAATGGCCTCCACCTGCACCTATTTTCTATGTTTCTACAGACCTGCACGTCTTTGGAGTGTGGGAGGAAACCGGAGCACCCAAAGAAAACCCACGCGGTCACGGGGAGAACGTACAAACTCCGTACAGACAGCGCCCGTAGTCAGGATCGAACTCTGGTCTCTGGCAAATGTGAGGCAGCAGCTCTACCCGCTGCCCCACCGTGCCGTATCCAGAGTAAGAATCTATAACTGGACTACACAATGAGCATAGGGAAAAAACTGCAGATGCTGCTTTAAATCGAAGGTAGACACAAACTGCTGGAGTAACTCAGCAGGTCAGGCAGCATCTCTGGAGAGAAGGAATGGGTGACGTTTCGGGTCAAGACCCTTCTTCAGACTGATGTCAGGGGAGGGGGCGGGACAAAGTCCCAAAACGTCACCCATTCCTTCTCTCCCAAGATGCTGCCTGACCCGCTGAGTTACTCCAGCACTCTGTGAAACGTCACCTATCCATGTTCTCCACAGATGCTGCCTGACCCGCTGAGTTACTCCAGCACTCTGTGAAATGTCACCTATCCATGTTCTCCACAGATGCTGCCTGACCCGCTGAGTTACTCCAGCACTCTGTGTCTGCACAATTAGTGTTACTGCACTGCAGAATGAGTTGATTACCATCGTGGATTAGACGCCAGTTACTGCAGTTTATGATGTATTTATTAGAGCTCTGCAGCAAGACGTATCTGCTCTGCCAGCTTCAGTCACCTGCTGTAATCAACTTGTAAATCAGTCGCTGTGTGGAGTTGTGCATGTGGTACCACACCTCGTTACTGCATTACTGCTCCCTATGCAGGCGTGCTGCCTCCCTGCATTATGACTGCGCTCCTGCGTGTTGAGCAAGTGGAGATAGAACTGCACAGCATGGAAACAGGCACTTCAGCCCTCTGCATCATTGCCCACCATGCCTGGCCACACCAACCCTACTGACCTGACAGTAATTCATTAACCCATCATTCTATAGTTTAACAGCACATGGGTCTGTGTCTTACCTCAGAGTATTGTGTGTGTGTGTGTGTGTGTGTGTGTGTGTGTGTGTGTGTGTGTGTGTGTGTGTGTGTGTGTGTGTGTGTGTGTGTGTGTGTGTGTGTGTGTGTGTGTGTGCATGTGTGTGTGTGTGTGTGTGTGTGTGTGTGCTCGTGTCTGTGCACGTGTGTGTGTGCGTGCACGTGTGTGTGGGTGTGTGTGTGGGTGTGTGGGTGTGTGCGTGTGTGTGGGTGTGTGTGTGTGTGCCTGCTTGTGTGTGTGTTTGTGTGTGTGCGGGTGGGTGTATGTGTGTCTGTGCGTGCATGTGTGTGTGTGTGTGTGTGTGTGTGTGTGTGGGGGGGGGGTTTGTGTGTGTGCATGCGTGTGTGTGTGAGGGGGAGAGAGAGAGGGGGACAGGGAGGGGAGGAAGAGAGTGAGGATATGAGGGGAAGAGTGCAAGGGACTGAGAGTGTGTGACAGAGAGTGTGAGAGTGTGAGAGAGTGTGTGTGAGAGAGTGTGTGAGAGAGTGTGAGTGTGTGAGTTTGTGTGAGTGTGTGAGAGTGTGCGTGTGTAAGAGTATGTGTGTGAGAGTGTGTGAGAATGTGTGTGAGTGTGTGTGGGAGTGTGTGAGAATGTGTGAGAGAGTGTGTGTAAGAGAGTGTGTGAGTGTGTGTATGAGAGAGAGTGTGTGTAAGAGAGTGTGTGAGTGTGTAAGTGTGTGAGAGTGTGTGTAAGAGAGAGTGTGTGTGTGTGTGTGTGGGAGAGTGTGAGAGTGTGTGAGAGTGTGTGAGAGAGTGTGAGAGTGTGTGTGTGTGTGAGAGAGAGAATGTGTGAATGTGTGAAAAAGAGATATAGAGTGAGGGAGAGAGATGGTATGAGTGTGAGTGAGAGAGATAGTGAGAAGGTTTACGAGGATGTTGCCATAACTACAGGGGGAGGTTGGGACTTCATCTCCTGGAGTTCAGGAGGATGAGAGATATTCTTACAGAGGTGCAAAAGACCATGAGGGAATCTCTCAGGTCGGTGCTTTCAGAAAGTATTCAGGCCCCTTCACTGTTTCCACATTTTGTTACGTTACAGCCTTATTTTAAAATGGATTAAATTCATTTTTCTTATCATCAATCTACTCACAATACCCCAGAATAAAAAAGTGAAAACAGGTGTTTATAAATTTTTGCCAAGTAATTAAAAATAAATAACTGAAATGTCACATATAGCACAAAAGTTTCTAAACACCTGTTTTCACATCTTCATTCTGGGGTATTGTGTGTAGATTGATGATTAAAAAAAATAGAATTTAATCTATTTTAAAATAAGGATGTAACGTAACAAAATGTGGAAAGAGTGAAGGGGCCTGAATACGTTCTGAATGCACTGTAAATGTACAGTGTTTTACCCAGGGGTGGGCAATCATGAATCAGGGAGGATCAAGGTGAGGGGGGGAATTGTGTGCGTGTGTGTGTGGGTCTGTGTGTGTACATGCGTGTGTGTGTGAGCGGGAGAGAGAGAGAGGGGGAAATTAACAGGAACCTGAGGGGCAACTTGTTCACTCTGAGGGAGGTGGGTATTTGGATCGAGCTGCCAGAAGAGGTAGAAGAGGCAGGGACTATCACAACATTTAAAAGACACTTGGACAGGTACATGGATAGGACAGGTTCAGAGGGATATGGGACTAGTGTGGATGGGTCATGTTGGGCGGCATGGTCAAGTGGGGCCGAAGGGCCTGTTTCAGTGCTGTATGACTTTTTGGCACTTATGTACAAATGAGACCTGGCCAGGATGCTAACTTGGTCAGTGTGGACAAGGTGGACTGAAGTGTGTATGAAGGAACTGCAGATGCTGGTTTAATAGACATTAGACAATAGGTGCAGGAGGAGGCCATTCGGCCCTTCGATTCAGCACCGCCATTCAATGTGATCATGGCTGATCATTCTCAATCAGTACCCCGTTCCTGCCTTCTCCCCATACCCCCTGACTCCGCTATCATTAAGAGCTCTATCTAGCTCTCTCTTGAATGCATTCAGAGAATTGGCCTCCACTGCCTTCTGAGGCAGAGAATTCCACAGATTCACAACTCTCCGACTTTTTTTTTCTTTCCTAATCTCCGTTCTAAATGGCCTACCCCTTATTCTTAAACTGTGGCCCCTGGTTCTGGACTCCCCCAATATTGGGAACATGTTTCCTGCCTCTAACGTGCCCAACCCCTTAATAATCTTATATGTTTCGATAAGATCTCCTCTCATCCTTCTAAATTCCAGTGTATACAAGCCTAGTCGCTCCAGTCGGTCCATTAAGTCTTCTCCGCCATTCAATCATGGCTGACCTATCTCTCACTCTTCACCCCGTTCTCCTGCCTTCTCCCCACAACTCCTGACACTCGCACTGATCAGGTCTTAGCCTGCGAAACCCCTCCTTACGGATCAGACCCTCGAGTCTTGGCAACATCCTTATCAATCCTCTCTGCACTCTTCCCAGCTTAATGACATCCTTCGTCGAGCAGGGCGACCAAAGCTGACCCCAATGCTCAAAGATGCCGTCTCATTGATGTCTTGTTCAGCTGCTAACGAATGCTACCACTTCAGTTTTAGTTTAGAGATACAGCGCGGAAACAGGCCCTTCGGCCCAACGAGTCCGCGCCGACCAGCGATCCCCGCACACTTACACTACCCTACACACACTAGGGACAATGTACACACACCCATTCCTTCCCTCCCGAGATGCTGCCTGACCTGCTGAGTTACTCCAGCATTTTGTGAATAAATACCTTCGATTTGTACCAGCATCTGCAGTTATTTTCTTATCATACACCAAGCCAATTAACCTACAAATCTGCACGTCTTTGGAGTGTGGGAGGAAACCGGAGATCTCGGATAAAACCCACGCAGGTCACGGGGAGAACGTACAAACTCCGTTCAGACAGCGCCCGTGGTCAGGATCGAACCTGGGTCTCTGGCGCTGTGAGGCAGCAGCTCTAACCGCTGCGCCACCGTGCCGCTCTAAACCTTTATACTCGATACTCGATACGTTGCTTTACGTTTCACTGCCGTGACCTACTTACAAACAGGTCCAGTTGCAGAATGACTCCACCTCTCGCCTGCCCAATTTATAACTCTCACACTGACCTGAAACTGACAACATGATTATTGGAGCCTTAATATAATAGCTGCAGCATAAGTGAAAGATATAAATATTGTATAAAATGCATCTTTTATTTCCTTGCACGCTGTTGCTGAAGATACTGAGAGCCTCTTGGTACCGGCACTGCACTCATGTGAAAGACATTAGCTCCAGGGTTCATGTCCCTAATCCTTGACCCCAGCACCAGTTACAAGATGTATGTGTGTCCAATATCACTAGTTTACTTTAAAGATACAACGTGGAAACAGGCCCTTCGGCCCACTGGGTCCACGCCGACCAGCGATCCCCGCACACTAACACTATCCTACACACACCAGGGACAATTTTTACATTTAGACCAAGCCAATTAACCCACAAACCTGCACGTCTTTGGAGTGTGGGAGGAAACCGAAGATCTCGGAAAAACCCCACGCGGGTCATGGGGAGAACCTACAAACTCCGTACAGACGGCGCCCGTAGTCGGGATTGAACCAAGGTCTCCGGTGCTGTGAGGCAGCAGCTCTACCGCTGCGCCATCGTGCGGCCTTATTTTGTTTGGGAAGTAACTGCAGACGCTGGTTTACGCCGAAGAAAGACGCAAGATGTTGGGGTAACTCAGCGGGACAGGCAGCATCTCTGGAGAGAAGGAACTCGTTCCATCTGCAGATGCCCCCTGTCCCGCTGAGTTACTCCATCATCCTGTGTGTCTATCCCGTTATTTTGTTGGCCGCTGTTGTTTCTAACACTTATCATGGTGGTGCCTGCTAATGGAAGGTGTGAATTGTGCGAGTCGGCAAACACCGACGGGGGTTATTATTCCGTGCCGGCACTCAGCCCCGCGTGGCATGGTGTTCCCGGGGACTATAAAAGGTTCTGTCCAGCTATGAATCTGCAACTCCTGGCACTGAACTCCTCGAGCTTTGAGCTGGCGCTCGGTCACAGTGAGGAAACTCCCCCCAGAATATTAGCAGGAGCCAGCATCCACAGGTCTAATATAAGAAAATAACTGCAGGTGCCGGTACAAATCGAAGGTATTTATTCACAAAATGCTGGAGTAACTCAGCAGGTCGGGCAGCATCTCGGGAGAGAAGGAATGGGTGACGTTTCAATAGACAATAGACAATAGACAATAGGTGCAGGAGGAGGCCATTCGGCCCTTCGGGCCAGCACCGCCATTCAATGTGATCACGGCTGATCATTCTCAATCAGTACCCCGTTCCTGCCTTCTCCCCATACCCCCTGACTCCGCTATCCTTAAGAGCTCTATCTAGCTCTCTCTTGAATGCATTCAGAGAATTGGCCTCCACTGCCTTCTGAGGCAGAGAATTCCACAGATTCACAACTCTCTGACTGAAAATGTTTTTCCTCATCTCAGAAGGGTCTCGGGTCGAGACCCTTCTTCAGACTGATGTCAGGGGGGGGGGACAAAGGAAGGATATCCACAGTTCTAATATCAATTTGGCCGGGCTACACTACTTCACTGAACTGTTAATGAAGGGTTTTTTTCCGCTGATCTGAACAAAGCTGAGCGCATATCAAGCAGGCCGCTGTAACAGGATTTACATTCAATTCAGACTGATAAAATCACATCACAGCCTTGCTGAATCCACTGTTGATTAGATTAACTTGACGACTGTGCGCCCATTTCATGAGTCATGTTCTGCCTCTCTCTCACACCCCCCTGCCCCCAGATTGTACAAACAAATCCTACAGCACTCGGCTAACTCATTCCCAGCGCAATGCCGACACCTAATTACTCCAGCAAAGTGCCGCCAGAGGAACGACTCGTAGTTACGGCGGTGAATGGTGGGATTACTTTCTGGGCTTCCGATCCGGAAGATGACAATTCTGAAGACTGTTATCCACCAACAATATGCCTGTGGCAGATCGCAACCAGGGCACAACACGACAGTCTTTCACAGCCCTGCAAACAGAGGTTAATAAGGATCACATGGATATGGAAAAGGACTCCTTTAGGAATTTGGAGAGATCAATGAATTTTCGAACGGAGAAAACGTGACGAAATAAAAAAGAATTGTAGATTTTTTATCAAGTGTGTCGCCTGGTCCATGAGGTGAATTGAAGAAGGGTCTATCTTTATTAGTCTTCAGCTGTATCACACTGTACCTGCCCCAAGCCACACTCTCTGCTGAGGTATGTAGGTACATTTACGGTTGCCAACTGTCCCGTATTAGCCGGGACATCCCGTATTTTGGGCCAAATTAGTTTGTCCCGTACGGGAACGCCCTTGTCCCGTATTAGTAGGGTTGCCAACTTCCTCACTCCCAAATACGGGACAAAGGGCGATGTCACAGCCCCGCGCCCCACGTGACCTCACCCAGCCAGCGGCCACGTGCTCCCGCTCCACCAATGGCGGCCGCCCGGGCTGGGAGGCGGGTTGCCATGCAACCTCCGTTAGGCGACCACACTCAGCTACACAACCCCATCTCTG
Source organism: Rhinoraja longicauda (assembly GCF_053455715.1). Lineage (NCBI taxonomy): Eukaryota > Metazoa > Chordata > Chondrichthyes > Rajiformes > Arhynchobatidae > Rhinoraja > Rhinoraja longicauda. Next base: position 2,048,769 of record NC_135973.1, read on the forward strand.
GTAGGGTTGCCAACTGTCTCGTATTAGTCGGGACATCCCGTATTTTGGGCTAAATTGGTTTGTCCGGTACGCGACGGGTCAGAATTGAACGCACGTGACAGCAGTGCGTTGCATGTTGATTGAGTATGTGCCTGTCATAAAGTGACCACTGCACAGAAACAGGCCCTTCGGCCCAACTGTCGACCAAGATGTCCCGTCTCAGCTAGTCGCATTTGCACGTGTTTGGCCAATAGACAATAGACAATAGGTGCAGGAGGAGGCCATTCGGCCCTTCGAGCCAGCACTGCCATTCAATGTGATCATGGCTGATCATTCTCAATCAGTACCCCGTTCCTGCCTTCTCCCCATACCCCCTGACTCCGCTATCCTTAAAAGCTCTATCTAGCTCTCTCTTGAATGCATCACAGAATTGGCTTCCACTGCCTTCTGAGGCAGAGAATTCCACAGATTTACAACTCTCTGACTGAAAAAGTTTTTCCTCATCTCCGTTCTAAATGGCCTACCCTTTATTCTTAAACTGTGGCCCCTGGTTCTGGACTCCCCCAACATTGGGAACATGTTTCTTGCCTCTAACGTGTCCAACCCCTTAATAATCTTATATGTTTCGATAAGATCTCCTCTCATCCTTCTAAATTCCAGTGTATACAAGCCTAGTCACTCCAGTCTTTCAACATACGAGACCCTTCTTCAGTCTTTCAGTCTTTCGGGTCGAGACCCTTCTCCAGTCTTTCAAAATACGACAGTCCCGCCATTCCGGGAATTATCCCTCTAATCTAATCTACCTTCCCAAATGTCTTTTAAATGTCGTTATTGTTCCCGCCTCAACTAAATGCCGTTATTGTTCCTGCCTCAACCACCTTCACTGGCAGCTCGTTCCATACACCCACCACCCTCTTTGTGAAAAAGTTTCCCCTCATGTTCCCTATTAAATCTTTCCCCTCTCACCTTAAACCCAAGTCCTCTGGTTCTTGATTCCCCTGCTCTAGGCAAGGGACTCCGTACATTCACCATATCTATCCACCTCATTATTTTACACACTTCTGTAAGATCAACCATTCTCCTCCTGTATGTACTCCAAGGAATAAAGTCCTAGCCTGCCCGACCTCTGTCGCTCAGGCCCCTGAGTCCTGGCGGCATGCTGATAAATCTTTGCACAATATGCACAAAGGAACTAAGGTAAATGCTTGCAATGGTGCACTGCTCACACGATCGGTCGAGCTTGACACACTCCATTTGCAGACAGACGAAACCTTTCTGTGACAGAGAGGAAATAGCAGCCACGACACGGTCTAACAACATGGTATTGTGCAGGCTTAGACTTTGGGATCAAGTCCTGCACAGAGTTTCACCCGATGTGTATTATCCCCCCGAGAGACCGAGCCAAAACTAGAGTTTGAAATAAAGAGTGGGAACAAGGATCTGAAGAAGGGTCCCGACCTGAAACAATGGATATATTTAGGGCAGCGATGGGTAGATTCTTAGGGGAAAAAAAAACTGCAGATGCTGGTTTAAATCGAATGTAGACACAAAATCCTGGAGTAACTCAGCAGGTCAGGCAGCATCTCGGGAGAGAAGGAATGGGTGACGTTTCGGGTCGAGACCATTCTTAATTAGATTAATACGGATATGTGGGGTTATGGGGAGAAGGCAGGAGAATGGGGTTAGGAGGGAGAGATAGATCAGCCATGATTGAATGGCGGAGTAGACTTGATGGGCCGAATGGCCTAATTCTGCCCCTATCACTTATGAACATCGCCACCCATCCTTTTTCTCCAGAGATGCTGCCTGACCCAGTTTACATTGTAGTCTATTGTCACGTGTGCCGAGGTACAGTGAAAAGCCCTTCAGCCCACCGAGCCCGCGCCAACCAGCACAAGCCTACACACACTAGGGACAATTTACACTTACACTAAGTGCACAAACCCAAGCCAATTAACCTACAAACCTGTACGTCTTTGGAGCAAGGGAGGGAAGGCACTCAAAACTTAGCACAAGGTTTGTGAGTGAAAGGAGGAATTTTCTTTCTCTCTCTCTCTCTCTCTCTCTCCCTCCTCTTCCCCCTTCCCCTTCCCCCTCTCCCTCTCCCTCTCTCCCCCTCTCTCTACCCCCCTTTTGTTGCCTGCTATCGAGTCAGCAGAAAGACAACACACGACAGCGTATTGAGATGTTGCAGTGGGAGTAGAGATTGAAGAGTGTGGGGCGTTGGTAACGTGTGATTGTAGACCTGCTTCGGGCGGCTGGCACGCAAAATAGTCTAGAGATACAGTTTAGAGATACAGTGTGGAAACAGGCCCCTTCAGCCCACCGGGTCCGCGCCGACCAGCGATCCCCGCACACTAACACTATCCTGCACCGACCAGGGACTATTTTTACATTTACCAAGCCAATTTACCTACAAACCTGCACGTCTTTGGAGTGTGGGAGGAAACCGAAGATCTCGGAGGAAACCCACGCAGGTCACGGAGAGAACGTACAAACTCCGTACAGACAGCACCCGTAGTCAGGATCGCACTCATCTCTCTGGTGCAGAGGGCAGTGGAGGCCAATTTACTGGATGGATTTAAGAGAGCGTTAGATAGAGTTCTAGGGGCTAGTGGAATCAAGGGATATGGGGAGAAGGCAGGCACGGGTTACTGATTGTGGACGATCAGCCATGATCACAATGAATGGCGGTGCTGGCTCGAAGGGCCGAGTGGCCTCCTCCTGCACCTATTTTCTATGTTTCTATTGCAGAGTAAGTGCATCACCTGAGGTCGGCAAGATAACTTTGCCGATTTACCTAGCTTTCCCACCGGCTCGAGATGAATGCGGCCTGCTTCCGTTCTGCTTCTTAAAACCTTAATAACTGAAGATGAGATGTTAACCTGGCTCTTTCATGAGGATCTTGCGGGGAAATTGTTGCTGTCATCTCTTCTCTGTGGAGAGGATGGGAAGTACTGCGAAACTCTCCAGATAACCTCCAGGCAAATCTCTAATTTAATTACTTGACTCCGCTTGCCTCATGAAATAAATAATTATAATAAATTAAATCTGAACACAGAGGGCTCACCTTAAATAGACGCAATTAAACAACTCAATCTCTTTCACTCATGCCTTGTAGGGGCTTATGTTGAGATATATTAAATGTTTTGAAGTTCATATCATACTTTTTCACCTGATAACAATTAGAGAAATGAACTACTTGGTCATAAACCTTACTTGATGTTGATTGTCACACCAGTCCCTGCCAGGAGTCCTCTTTTTGATCTTACCTGACCTCGGCAAGCCCAGCAGCATAATCAAGGACCAGTCTCACCCCGGCCACTCCCTCTTCTCCCCTCTCCCATCGGGCAAGAGGTACAGAAATGTGAACAACGCACACCTCCAGATTCAGGGACAGTTTCTTCCCGGCTGTTATCAGGCAACTGAACCATCCCACCACAACCAGAGAGGGGTCCTGAACTACTATCTACCTCATTGGTGACCCTCGGACTATCCTTGATCGGACTTTGCTGGCTTTACCTTGCACTAAACGTTATTCCCTTGTCATGTATCTGTACACTGCGGACGCAACAAAAGCTTTTCACTGTACCTCTCGGTACACGTGACAATAAACTAAACTGAACTAAATTCCATATTACTCTTTTATTTATTGTATATTTGTAATGCAAGGGCACTTGTAGACTTTGGCAGCACCTGGTGGCATTTGAATAAAACTGCACTAATGTGAGCAGTCGGAGGAGCAAATCTTCCCAAATCCTTTTCACTTCTCAGGAACACGTGGGCAGGTAAAATGCACAGGGAAGGTTTTGAGGCCAGCACGGACAGGATGGGCCAAATGGACAAGCTCATCAGGAAGGCCGGCTCCGTCCTGGGGGCGGAGTTGGAGTTGGGTTCACGGGGGGGTGGGGTCTTGGAGGGGACGATGCTCCTCAAACTGCGGAGTGTCCTGGACAATACAGCTCACCCCCTCCATGACACACTGGTCAACCTGAGGAGCACCTTCAGCAACAGACTGGTCCCACCAAGATGCAACACGGAACTCCACAGGACATCCTTCTTCCCTGTGGCTGTCAAACCGTACAACTCCTCCCCCTTCTGTCGTGGGGTAGACTGAGACTGACTCCCCCCTCACCCTCTCCCCAATCTTTGCACATCCCCCAATCCTTTCCACTCCTCACTTTAAGTTCATGTTTCATGATTCTCGTGTTTTGTGATGACTGTTGGCAGATCAATTTCCATCCCGTAATCAATAAAGTTCTATGGTATCGTATTGAATGGCCTGTGTCCGTGCTGAATGACTCCCTGATACAGGCAACGTGAGGAATGTGGAGGAGTCACTGCGGTGGATGTTCATGTTGAAACCTATCTTGTGTGTCCTAGTGCTTTTTATTGTGATGATATCTGTATGGCAAATGAAGTCCCTCGTACGTTGCAAAACATACTTGGCTAATAAAGTATGATTGTGATTGTGATTGATGTGAAATCCTTCCTCAAACTCCAATTGAGGTGCAAAGCAATTTTATGCTTCAGAGGATATCGCGTTGGAAAGGTTCAGAGAGACCTGGGCTAAACCCGGGCAAATGGGACTAGCTGAGATGGGGCAGCTTGGTCGGCATGGACAAGATGGGCCGAAGGGCCTGTTTCTATGCTGTACCACCCTGTCACACGGTCAATAAGAAAATGTGAGAGTCTTCAATGCAGCCCCAGCCCAGCTAACTGCTTGCTACCAAATAACACCATGCCCTGGGGCAAACCTGCCTTACCCGCTTCCATCCAGCATGATCTATTTCAATCGTTCACTTGATCAATCAATATTTCTGTTGCTCTTGGAAGAGCTGAGGAAATAAATGTGACCCCTTGTGATCAATAGTGGGCTTTGACCCTTTGCAGAAGAAGTGAAGTGTAATTTACATATAGAAACATAGAAACATAGAAAATAGGTGCAGGAGGCCACCATTTGGCCCTTCGAGCCAGCACCGCCATTCACTGTGATCATGACTGATCATCCACAATCAGTAACCCATGCCTGCCTTCTCCCCATATCCCATGATTCCGCTAGCCCCTAGAGATCTATCAAACTCTCTTTTAAATTCATCCAGTGAATTGGCCTCCACTGCCTTCTGTGGCAGAGAATCCCACAAATTCACAACTCTCTGGGTGAAAATATTTCTTCTCACCTCAGTTTTAAATGGTCTCCCCTTTAATCTTAGACTGTGGCCCCTGGTTCTGGACTCGCTCAACATTGGGAACATTTTTCCTGCATCTAGCTTGTCCAGTCCTTTTATAATTTTGTACATCTCTATAAGATCCCCTCTCATCCTTCTAAATTCATAGAAACATAGAAAACATAGAAACATAGAAAGTAGGTGCAGGAGTAGGCCATTCGGCCCTTCGAGCCTGCACCGCCATTCAATATGATCATGGCTGATCATCCAGCTCAGTATCCTGTACCTGCCTTCTCTTCATACCCCCTGATCCCTTTAGCCACAAGGGCCACATCTAACTCCCTCTTAAATATAGCCAATGAACTGGCCTCAACTACCTTCTGTGGCAGAGAATTCCACAGATTCACCACTCTCTGTGTGAAAAAAAACTTTCTCATCTCGGTCCTAAAAGACTTCCCCCTTATCCTTAAACTGTGACCCCTTGTTCTGGACTTCCCCAACATCGGGAACAATCTTCCTGCATCTAGCCTGTCCAACCCCTTAAGAATTTTGTAAGTTTCTATAAAATCCCCCCTCAATCTTCTAAATTCCAACGAGTACAAGCCCAGTCTTTCTAATCTTTCCTCATATGATAGTCCTGCCATCCCGGGGATTAACCTCGTGAACCTATGATGCACAGCTTCAATAGAAAGGATGTCCTTCGTCAAATTAGGAGACCAAAGCTGCACACAATACTCCAGATGTGGTCTCATCAGGGCCCAATACAACTGCAGAAGAACCTCTTTACTCCTGTACTCAAATCCTCTAGTTATAAAGGCCAACATGCTATTAATCAATAAGAATATAAACTGACCCGCTGAGTTACTCCAGCACTCTGTGTCTTTTTTTATACTTGATGTATTTCTAATTACATTTTTTTTTTTAATGCATCCTGTCATTGATTGCTCAAGGAAAAACTACATCTGAATATCAGTCTGAATGAAGAAGGGTCCCAACCCGAAATGTCATCTGTCCGCTCCCTCCACAGATGCTGCCTGACCCGCTGAGTTACTCCAGCACTCTGTGAAACGTCACCTATCCATGTTCTCCACAGATGCTGCCTGACCCGCTGAGTTACTCCAGCACTTTGTGAAACGTCACCTATCCATGTTCTCCAGAGATGCTGCCTGACCCGCTGAGTTACTCCAGCACTCTGTGAAACGTCACCTATCCATGTTCTCCAGAGATGCTGCCTGACCCGCTGAGTTACTCCAGCACTCTGTGAAACGTCGCCTATCCAAGTTCTCCACAGATGCTGCCTGACCCGCTGAGTTACTCCAGCACTCTGTGAAACGTCGCCTATCCATGTTCTCCACAGATGCTGCCTGACCCACTGAGTTACTCCAGCATTTTGTGTTTTGATCCTGAATAAAATTTCTGTGTAAGCGTAAAAAGATTCCAGTGCTGTGCTCCTGCAGAGTCAAGTGAGAAAGGGGCAATTTCTTTCTCGTTACGGTATATGAAGTATTTAGCATATTGTGTGCCCTTGGCTGTCAAATTAGTCACATATGAAATACAGTAATTAACAGGAGGGAAGCTCCTGTTCTTATCACTCTCGGCCACGTGCATTCCAATCAGACTGGAGAGATTTTGAAGCAGTAAAAGCCAGATTCTCCCAGGGCACTCAACGCCAGAAGGAAGATTGGGTTTTTTCCTCTCTCTCTCAAGATGTGCAAACTAAATGCAGATTTATCTTTAAACAAAAGAGGGCGTCCACAGTGGAAACTCTGTGCGTAAACCCGATCTATTCCTCTCGTGATTTTGTACACCTCTATAAGATCTCCCCTCATCCTCCTGCGCTCCATGGAATAGAGACCCAGCCTGCTCAACCTCTCCCTGTAGCTCACACTCTCTAGTCCTGGCAACATCCACGTAAATCTTTTCTGAGCCCTTTCAAGCTTGACAGCATCTTTGCTTTGTTGAGCTGAGGTATCGCCCGCTGTGTTTACAATGGTTCTTCATTATCACGTGTGCCAAGGTTCAGCACCACAGGTCAGCAGGGCGATCCCCTGCACATGAGCACAAATCCCCGGTCAGTACAGAATGTACAGACCAGCTGGCAGCACGGTGGCGCAATGGTAGAGTTGCTGCCTCACAGCGCCGGAGACTATGGGTGCTGTCTGTACGGAGTTAGTACGTTCTCCCCGTGACCTGCGTGGGTTTTCTCCGGGTGCTCCGGTTTCCTCCCACACCCCAAAGACGTGCAGGTTTGTAGGTTAATTGGCTTGGTATAAATGTAAATTGTCCCCCGTGTGTGTAGGATAGCGTTAGTGTGCGGGGATCGCTGGTCGGCACGGACTCGGTGGGCCGAAGGGCCTGTTTCCGCGCTGTATCTCTAAACTAAGCTAAACTCTACAACCTAAATGCAGTTTTATCTTTAAACAAAACAAAACTAGGGTTGCCAACTTCCTCACTCCCAAATACGGGACAAGGTGACGTCACCGCCCCACGCCTCACGTGACCTCACCCAGCCAGCGGCCATGTGCTCCCGCTCCACCAATGGCGGCCGCCCGGGCCGGGAGGCGGGTTCTCCACAGATGCTGCCTGACCCGCTGAGTTACTCCAGCACTTTGTGAAACGTCACCTATCCATGTTCTCCACAGATGCTGCCTGACCCGCTGAGTTACTCCAGCACTCTGTGAAACATCACCTATCCATGTTCTCCACAGATGCTGCCTGACCCGCTGAGTTACTCCAGCACTCTGTGTCGATCTGCAGACTGTTCTCGGTGGCAGGTGGTGCCTGTTGAAAGTGCTCTGGGCCGTTTTACTCAGTTAGAACTGCGGCATTAATGTTACCAATAATAACCCCCTTTACTCTTCATTTTTGTGCGATTTTCTCTTGGTCGAGGCTATTTTGGAAGAGAAGGATACACATACACCTTACCACCACCCCCTCCGAATGAGAATATCACCTTGTGAAAAGTGGCAGGGCTGGATTACTCCACAGTCTCGATGCATGAGCTATTATTTATTAAGTTATTTTCATCCAGCTGCTTCTGCAGAAAGATTCCTCATTCCATTAGTTTTCCAATTATTGAGGTCAGGCTAATGTGTGTGTGGATGCCAGCTCTGGCAGTGTGCTGTGCTTGAGAACATGAATTACATTTGTTTCTGTTCTGCCTTTCAAAACCCTCGCTGGAGTTGGGAGCCGCAAGATTTCCCCAGCTTCCCATCATTACAGAGCGTGAAGCTTCACTCTCCTCTCTCCCCAGTCCTTCCCTCACCCCCTCCTCCCCTCCTCCCCCCCCCCCTCCCCACCCCCGGAAATGTTTGCAGCTCCGTCAATCCGCAAGGTAAACCCAGCGACTGTCGTATTAAATGCACCTCAGGACAGCATGAAGCTAATGGGATAATGAGCCTGGTGGGCTCTTGTCAATTTGAAATGTTTGCCTTAATGACTGCCACCACCCTCCGAGTCAATGATTTGTATTCCGTCCGAGAGGATGGGTAATGCCCACGCCAAGGGTCTCACCACTCCACGCTACCTCTGCTCTGTGTCGTCGGAAGGAAGGAACTGCAGATGCAGGTTTTAAACCCAAGATCGACCACAAAAAGCTGGAGTAACTCAGCGGGACAGGCAGAGTTCTCCCTGTGATCACAAGTGTTTCCTCCGGGTGTTCCGGCTTCATGCCGCACAATGAAGGCGTGCGGGGTTTGTCGGCTAATCGGCCCTCCGTAAATGGTTCCTGGCGTGCAGTGAGTGGAAGAGAAAATAGGATAACGTAGAACTATTCTGTTATCATCGACACGAAAATCTGGAGAGACTCAGCAGGGGACAGGCAGCATCTCAGGAGAGAAGGAATGGGTGACGTTTCAATGGACAATAGACAATAGGTGCAGGAGGAGGCCATTCGGCCCTTCGAGCCAGCACCGCCATTCAATGTGATCATGGCTGATCATTCTCAATCAGTACCCCGTTCCTGCCTTCTCCCCATACCCCCTGACTCCGCTATCCTTAAGAGCTCTATCTAGCTCTCTCTTGAATGGCGGGACTGTCATATGTTGAAAGACTGGAGCAGCTAGGCTTGTATACACTGGAATTTAGAAGGATGAGAGGAGATCTTATCTAAACATATAAGATTATCAAGGGGTTGGACACGATAGAGGCAGGAAACATGTTCCCAATGTTAGGGAGTCCAGAACAAGGGGCCACAGTTTAAGAATAAGGGGTAGAGAGTTGTGAATCTGTGGAATTCTCTGCCTCAGAAGGCAGTGGAGGCCAATTCTCTGAATGCATTCAAGAGAGAGCTAGATAGAGCTCTTAAGGATAGCGGAGTCAGGGAGAAGGCAGGAACGGGGTACTGATTGAGAATGATCAGCCATGATCACATTGAATGGCAGTGCTGGCTCGAAGGGCCGAATGGCCTCCTCCTGCACCTATTGTCTATTGTCTATTGGAAGGAGAGTCAAGACCCTTCTTCAGACCCAAAACGTCACCCACTCCTTCTCTCCGGAGATGCTGCCTGTCCCGCTGAGTTACTCCAGCTTTCTGTGTTCATCTACCTCTGGTTTAGCAGCTCAAACCCTCCCCTCCCCAACAGCTGAACAAGGGGATGCTCCTCGCAGCTGCTGACAGAACCTCTAATCTCATTGAGTTGTCGTTAATTCTTTGAGGAATTGGTGACTGGAAAGCTGCTTGTTTTTCTAGTTTCCCACCAGTGAGTGTGTCCCCAAACCCACTCTGATGTTCTGCGTTGGAAGAAAACTGCAGATGCTGGTTTAAACCACAGATAGACACAAAATAGAAACACAAAAAAATAGGTGCAGGAGGAGGCCATTCGGCCCTTCGAACCAGCACCGCCATTCAATATGATCATGACTGATCATCCAGAATCAGTGCCTCGTTCCTACTTTCTCCCCATACCCCTTGATTCCGTTAGCACTAAGAGCTAAATCTAACTCTCTCTTGAAAACATCCAGTGAATTGGCCTCCACTGCCTTCTGAGGCAGAGAATTCCACAGATTCACAACTCTCTAGGTGAAAAAGTTTTTCCTCATCTCAGTCCTAAATGGCAGACCCCGGTTTCTTAAACTGTGACCCCCTGGTTCTGGACTCCCCCAACATCGGGAACATTTTTCCTGCATTTAGTCTGTCCAATCCCTTAAGAATTTTATGCTGGAGTAACTCAGTGGGTCAGGCAGTATCTGTGAAGAACATGGATAGGTGACGTTTCACAGAGTGCTGGAGTAACTCAGCGGGTCAGGCAGCATCTGTGGAGAACATGGATAGGTGACGTTTCACGGAGTGCTGGAGTAACTCAGCAGGTCAGGCAGCATCTGTGGAGGTCCCCCTAATGTTCTGGCAGAGGGGGGGGGGGGGGGGGGGGTGGGGGGGCGTGAGGCCAGAATCGAAGGGCTGAGTTTCACTGTGAACCCCTGGTGAACAGCTGTCAAAGTGAAGCAAAGCAACGTTCTGCAGCTCAGGGCAGCTGTGAGCCAGACAAAGGTGTGGGTTTTTTCTTTGTTGCAACAGCCCGTCTTTATTGACTGAAATCTCAATGTGCTGGATTTATGTTTAGATTACATCATCTGCTGAGCTCGGCAGAACTGCAGTGATCTTCGACGCGGTTCTCCAATAAATCTCAGTCAGCATTGTTTCATTGAGGCTCCGCTCCAAGGAAGTTAACAGCATCACATCCACTCCTGACAACAGTGCCACACTAAAGTCACGCCCAACATTGCAGGGGGAATTAAGTCCCACCACTCATGCCTTATACATCTCAGAACGGGAATAAGGATGTTGTCGTGTAGGAAGGAATGTTCAGTCTGAAGAAGGGTCTCGACCCGAAATGTCACCCATTCCTTCTCTCCTAGATGCTGCCTGACCCGCTGAGTTACTCCAGCACTCTGTGAAACGTCGCCTATCCATGTTCTCCACAGATGCTGCCTGACCCGCTGAGTTACTCCGGCACTCTGTGAAACGTCACCTATCCATGTTCTCCACAGATGCTGCCTGACCCGCTGAGTTACTCCAGCACACTGTGAAACGTCACCCATCCATGTTGTCCACAGATGCTGCCTGACCCGCTGAGTTACTCCGGCACTCTGTGAAACGTCGCCTATCCATGTTCTCCACAGATGCTGCCTGACCCGCTGAGTTTCTCCAGCATTTTCGTGTCTATCTCCAGCCTGTTGCTTTGACACAATCAACTGCAGATTCCAATCTGTTCTTAGAGAAAGTCCGCCTGTTGCTTTCGCTTTTGAAGAGCAGGATTCACTTTGGAGTTGAAGCCCTTGCAAGTGGCGTGTTAGCGGGGCTAATTAACACAACAGAGTGCAGTGATCAGCATTCTACCCCACGGGCAAACGTAGTCAAGAGTCAGGAGAGGCGAGCGTGAAAAAAGCCAAGAGCGTTTAATTGTCACATGTGCCAACGATGGAACAATGAGATTCCTCTTTGCTGCAGCTTCACAGGCTCATTAATGCAAAACGCACACATCTATGTACTAAAACTCTCGTTTGTTTGGTTGTTTGTTCCTGAACTACAGCCAAAACGTTACACGATAGCACGACAATGTTAGGCCCACCTTACTCACCGTCGTCCCTTTGGTGCTAATGAACTCTCTGACTGAAAAAGTTTTTCCTTGTCTCCGTTCTAAATGGCCTACCCCTTATTATTAAACTGTGGCCCCTGGTTCTGGACTCCCCCAACATTGGGAACATGTTTCCTGCCTCTAACGTGTCCAACCCCTTAATAATCTTATATGTTTCGATAAGATCCCCTCTCATCCTTCTAAATTCCAGTGTATACAAGCCTAGTCGCTCCAGTCTTTCAACATCTGACAGTCCCGCCATTCCGGGAATTAACCTAGTAAACCTACACTGCTCGCCCTCAATAGCAAGAATATCCTTCCTCAAATTTGGAGACCAAAACTGCACACAGTACTCCAGGTGCGGTCTCACTAGGGCCCTGTACAACTGCAGAAGGACCTCTTTGCTCCTATACTCAACTCCTCTTGCTATGAAGGCGTCAAACTGTGTGGAAACAGGCCCTTCGGCCCAACTTGCCCGCACCACTGTAGAAATACCCATGTGAAGACATGAATAAGGTGCAACCTTATACGTGAACAAGCAGAGTTACTCCCATCAAATAACACTGCAACACCATCCATCTGTTGCAAACATGTTCATTGTTTTTACAACGCTGACACGAGATAATTGAACCCAGTGGTTTCATCTGTGATGGTCTGCATCCGTACTACCTACTGGCACCTCAAAAACATTACAAACTAGATTTATGCACTGCACCCAATAACATCACGTGAAGTCAAGTCAAGTCAAGTCAAGTCAATTTTATTTGTATAGCACATTTAAAAACAACCCACGTTGACCAAAGTGCTGCACATCTGATTAGGAAAAAAAAAAGAAACATACAGTGGCAGGCAGCCAAACACAACGGCGCGGCCATCTTCAACAAAATGTTTAACTAAAGCAGAATGGTGTCCCGCGGCCGTGCCGCAGATACTGGTTTAAACTGAAGACAGACCCAAAAAACTGGAGTAACTCAGCGGGACAGGCAGCATCTCGGGAGACAAGGAATGGGTGACCTTTCAGGTCG
>NC_135973.1:2066514-2082866 GCF_053455715.1 Rhinoraja longicauda
TCTCCAGTGATGCTGCCTGTCCCGCTGAGTTACTCCAGCACTTTGTGTCTATCTTCGGTTTAAACCAGCATCTGCAGTTCCTTCCTGCACATGTGCGAGGACTGTTGAATACTTCAATAACAGCAGCGGAGGAGTTGTTCCTGAATCTGCTGGTCTGTGCGTTCAAGTTTTTGTATCTTCTGCCCAATGGGAGTGGGAAGAGGAAGAAATGGCTGGGGTGTGGATGTTCCTTGATGATGTTGGCTGCTTTGCTAAGGCAGTGTGAAGTGTAGATGGAGTCAGTGGTGGGGAGTGTGGTGTGTGCACGATGGACTGGGCTACATCTACAACGGTGGGGAGTGTGGTGTGTGTGATGGACTGGGCTACATCCACAACTATCTGCACTTCCTCATGGTCGTGGGCAGAGTTATACCCAGACCAACCTGTGATGGAGTATGCTTTCTACGGTGCATCTGTCGAAGGTTGCTGGAGTCATTGCCGAATTTCCTCAGAGGTTAAGTTATCTTGAAAATTATGACCAAGATCTGAGGAGAAAGACATTCAGAGCAATTGGCTGCCATTTACATTATTAATTCAATTGTGTGGAATCAGGTTTACATTTTAGAGGAAAGTTGAGTGCTTTATTTGGGGAGTATATGCTGGAGTGCCCTAGCTTTTAAGAATGTTATTTAATGATTCATATTTGCCAAATAATCTGTATAGCACAATGCCTGTAAAGTGCTCTTAGCTTGAAGATTGAAATGAGCCATAAAGCTCAGTGGTGTGTGCTGCACTGGAACTTGGAGAATGGGTTTGCATGTATAAAATATGCAGTACTTTTCAAGCGCAGTACCCTTCCAAATGATGGCTCCATCGGCTTGAACAGCATTCTTGCCATAGAGGGAGTACAGAGAAGGTTCACCAGATTGATTCCTGGGATGGCAGGACTTTCATATGAAGAAAGACTGGATAGACTCGGCTTGTACTCGCTGGAATTTAGAAGATTGAGGGGGGATCATATAGAAACTTACAAAATTCTTAAGGGGTTGGACAGGCTAGATGCAGGAAGATTGTTCCCGATGTTGGGGAAGTCCAGAACAAGGGGTCACAGTTTAAGGATAAGGGGGAAGTCTTTTAGGACCGAGATGAGAAAGTTTTTTTTCACACAGAGAGTGGTGAATCTGTGGAATTCTCTGCCACAGAAGGTAGTTGAGGCCAGTTCATTGGCTATATTTAAGAGGGAGTTAGATGTGGCACTTGTGGCTAAAGGGATCAGGGGGTATGGAGAGAAGGCAGGTACGGGATACTGAGTTGGATGATCAGCTATGATCATATTGAATGGCGGTGCAGGCTCGAAGGGCTGAATGGCCTACTCCTGCACCTATTTTCTATGTTTCTATGTTTCTATGGCTCCATCGGCTTGAACAGCAGATTTCAAGAAGCATGGGTCGGCACAGTGGCGCAGCGGTAGAGTTGCTGCCTCACAGCGCCAGAGACCCGGGTTCCATCCTGACTGTGGGTGCTGTCTGTACGGAGTTTGTACATTCTCCCCCCGTGTTTTTCTCCGAGATCTTCGGTTTCCTCCCACCCTCCAAAGGCGTACAGGGATTTTGTAGATTAATTGGCTTGGTATAAAAATGTAAACCTGTCCCCTAGTGTGTGCAGGGTTGTATTAATGTGCGGGGATAAGGCCATTTAGAATGGAAATGAGGAAAAACCTTTTCACTCAAAGAGTTGTAAATCTGTGGAATTCTCTGCCTCAGGAGGCAGTGGAGGCCAATTCTCTGAATGCATTCAAGATAGAGCTAGGTGTTGAGTATAGGAGCAAAGAGGTCCTTCTGCAGTTGTATAGGGCCCCAGTGAGACCGCACCTGGAGTACTGTGTGCAATTTTGGTCTCCAAATTTGAGGAAGGATATTCTTGCTATTGAGGGTGTGCAGCGTAGGTTTACTAGGTTAATTCCTGGAATGGCGGGACTGTTATATGTTGAAAGACTGGAGCAACTAGGCTTCTATACACTGGAATTTAGAAGGATGAGAGGGGATCTTATCGAAACGTATAAGATTATTAAGGGGTTGGACACGTTAGAGGCAGGAAACATGTTCCCAATGTTGGGGGAGTCCAGAACCAGGGGTCACAGTTTAAGAATAAGGGATAGGCCATTTAGAACGGATTGAGGAAAAACTTTTTCAGTCAGAGAGTTGTAAATCTGTGGAATTCTCTGCCTCAGAAGGGAATGGAGGCCAATTCTCCGAATGCATTCAAGAGAGAGCTAGATAGAGCTCTTAAGGATAGCGGAGTCAGGGGGTATGGGGAGAAGGCAAGAACGGGGTACTGATTGAGGATGATCAGCCATGATCACATTGAATGGTGGTGCTGGCTCGAAGGGCCGAATGGCCTCCTCCTGCACCTATTGTCTATTGGATCCACCTATTGATGATTGTCTATTGTCTATTGGATCCACCTATTGTCTATTGTCTTGTCAATTGTCTATTGTCTATTGTCTATTGGATCCACCTATTGTCTATTGTCTATTGGATCGCTGGTCGGCACGGACTCGTTGGGCCGAAGGGCCTGTTTCCGCTCTCTATCTCTAAACTCAACTAAACTAAACTAAACTGAACTAAAAGGAATGGAGTACGAAGTGGGAAATCTCCAGTCTTGTAGAAGCAAGATGGTCTGAATAGTAAAATCCAGAACTGTCCGCACACCTGTGTTTATCGCACACCTGTCAGCAAACCTGTGTTTATCGCACACAGCCTGGGCCTCGCTACCCGCCCATGACGCCGTTCTGTGCCGAGCGGTCGGTGGGCCGAAGGGCCTGTTTCCGCTTTGTATCTCTAAGCTAAACTAAACTAAACTAAAAGCATGTGCTGAGGCAGGGCCGAGGGATGCAACGAAGGACGCACTTCAACTCAAACGTCCAAACGAAAAGGAACAAATCCCGTAAATAGAACGGAGCAAACTGGTGCAATTCCAGGTAGGTTATCGGGGCAGCGTACTTAAATCCCAGTGTCAGCTCAGCTGCTTCGCACTTGGTTTTCGTTTCCATTGAGTGGCTGGATCAATAACACCAATTTCAGACCGAGTGGCCAAGTCAAAATGACCCCTTGTGAGCAAAATCAGCTCCAATTAGTTGGTGTTGCAGTAATTCATAATCTTGAAAGGAAACGATCAAGTACAACACAAGATACTGTATTAAAATGTGTTTGCAATATATTGCCCTCCATGTCATATCACATAAAGTGAGTGGTACAGTGTTATTTATTCATTTATTGCATGGGTGAGTTGGTTGGTTGAGTGCTTTACGTACGACTGAGCTCGTGTCCAGTGCTTCGATGCGGATGACAAATGTGGTGAAGCAGGCGGGGAGTTGGAGAGTTTTACAGCAACAGCCATCAGCATTGTGTTTCATGTTTAAGTGCATCGAGCGACGCACCCATTTTGTTTTTGAAATCCATTATCACAAGGTCCACCAACAGTTTTTACCGAGACAAGCAATGCTGGAGTAACTCAGCGGGACAGGCAGCATCTCCGGAGAGGAGGAACGGGCAATGTTTCAGGTCGAGAAGGAAGGTCTCGAACCCGAAACGTCACCCATTCCTTCTCTCCAGCGATGCTGCCTGTCCCGCTGAGTTACTCCAGCATTTGTATCTACCGAAGGAATGGGTGACTTCCTGACTGAGACTGAGTTCTGAAGAAGGGTTTTGACCCGAATCGTCACCCATTCCTTCTCTCCAGAGATGCTGCCTGTCCCGCTGAGTTACTCCAGCATTTTCAGCCTCTCTTCGGTGCAAACCAGCGTCTGCAGTTCCTCCATAAACAGTGTTTTTTGGTGACTGCATTAACGTGAATCCAGCAGCTTTGTGCTCTGCTTCATTGCATCATGAGTTAATTTGGAGGACACATGAGAGCTTGACTCACCATCGTTTCACATTCATCTTGCCATCATGCTCACTGAGTTGGTTGGACAATATCGAAAACAAAGTGTCCACACTGAGACTGTCAAGAGATTACTTCTCACATCAGTGGGAACATAAAACATGCTGTGCTGCTGAAAACAGAATTAACCCAGAGTCAAACAACATTATGCTTTTTTTCTTGCCTGATTCACCAGCCAGAATTATGACAACAGACAATAGACAACAGGTCCAGGACGAGGCCATTCGGCCCTTCCAGCCAGCACCGCCATTCACTGTGATCATGGCTCCTGAGATCTCCTGAGATGCTGCCTGACTTGCTGAGTTACTCCAGCATTGTGTGAATAAATACTGTGATCACGGCTGATCATCCACAATCAGTACCCCGTTCCTGCCTTCTCCCCATACCCCTTGACTCCACTATCTCTACGAGCTCTATCTAACTCTCTCTTGAATTATGCTTGGAGGAGAATCAATGACTCTGAAAATATTAAACAATAATGCAATACTCAATACTCATCTCCAATGTAATTTTGAACGTGTGTAAGAAGGAACTGTAGATAGACATAAAATGCTGGAGTAACTCAGCGGGTCAGGCAGCATCTCAGGAGAGAAGGAATGGTTGACGTTTTGGGTCGAGACCCTTCTTCAGACTGAGGAACCCTGATTTTAATCCCCACGCAATAACAAAATAATAGTTGTTATTTGCTCATGAGATGATTGTCTTACAACCCTGTTTTCCCTGGCCACACTCTCACTGACCCACACCACCCTGGCCACACTCTCACTGACCCACACCACCCTGGCCACACTCTCACTGACCCACACCACCCTGGCCACACTCTCACTGACCCACACCACCCTGGCCACACTCTCACTGACCCACACCACCCTGGCCACACTCTCACTGACCCACACCACCCTGGCCACACTCTCACTGACCCACACCACCCTGGCCACACTCTCACTGACCCACACCACCCTGGCCACACTCTCACTGACCAACACCACCCTGGCCACACTCTCACTGACCCACACCACCCTGGCCACACTCTCACTGACCCACACCACCCTGGCCACACTCTCACTGACCCACACCACCCTGGCCACACTCTCACTGACCCACACCACCCTGGCCACACTCTCACTGACCCACACCACCCTGGCCACACTCTCACTGACCCACACCACCCTGGCCACACTCTCACTGACCCACACCACCCTGGCCACACTCTCGTCTCGCTGCTACCATGGGGAAGAAGGTACAGGAGCCTGAAAACCACGACCTCCAGGTTCAAGAACAGCTTCTTCCCAACAACATCAGGCTCTTGAACACCGCACAACACTGACCTCAGCCACTGTGATCTTCTGCGGACCGTGTCATTGGCTGCACTACCTAATTGGGTTGTGGACTGTAATGGTTATGCAGCATTGCAGTTATTTATTCATTGAATTATTGATTATTATATATTTATCTGTGTCTCACGGTGTTTATGGGAATGTTATGCTACTGCAAATACGAATTTTACAGTTCTGTTGTCTGTACATATGACAATCAAATGCTCTTGGCTTTTGGCTTTTACTACTGGATGATCCAACACTCAAAGTTCTTTACCAGACGGTTCCTCCAGACTTTACAATATCATCGTCCACTGTACACAATGATCTCACTTAAGATTGAGCCTTGAGTTTAGTTTAGTTTCGTTTATTGTCACATGTATCAACGTACAGTAAAAATCTTTTATGTTGCGTGCTATCCAGACAACGGAAAGTCAGGCCGCCCACTCCGTGTACAGATACAGGATGAAGGGAATAACGTGAAGTGCAAGATAGTAAAGTCCAATTAATGATAGTCCGAGGGTCTCCAATGAGGTAGATAGTAGTTCAGGACTGCTCTCTGGTTGTGGTAGGGTGGTTCAGTTGTCTGATAACAGCTGGGACGAAACTGTCCCTGAATCTGGAGGTGTGCGTTTTCACACTTCTGTACCTCTTGCCCGATGGGAGAGGGGAGAAGAGGGAGTGGCCGTGGTGAGACTGGTCCTTGCACCTCAAATGATGCTTGGGTTCAGTGAAGGTCTGAGTTAACTCCAGCCTTGCCGTACCAATCTCCATCGACACGTTACTTAAACCCAACCCCATTACCACCCGTCCATCCCCCTATCCCTGCAGTGTTCACAGTCTCCCCACGTACCCCAGCCCAAAACACACCTCACGGATGCCAGCCTCAAGAGGCATCAGGTCATAAGTGATCGGAGCAGAATTAGGCCATTCGGCCCATCGAGTCCACTCCGCCATTCAATCATGGCTGATCTCTGCCTCCTAATCCCACTTTCCTGCCTTCACTCCATAACCCTTGACACCCGTTCTAATCAAGAACTTGTCTATCTCTGCCTTAAAATTATCCGCTGACTTGGCCTCCACAGCCCTCTGTGGCAATGAGTCCCACAGATTCACCACCCTCTGACTAAAGAAGTTCCTCCTCACCCCCTTTCTAAAAGAGCGCCCTTTAATTCTGAGGCTGTGCCCTCTGGTCCTAGACTCTCCCACCAGTGGAAACATCCTCTCCACATCCACTCTATCCAGGCCTTTCATTATTCTGTAAGTTTCAATGAGGTCCCCCCTCAACCTTCTAAACTCCAGCGAGTACAGGCCCAGTACCTGCCCACCATCCTTAATGTAGACTCCACCAATCAATCACGGCTGATCTATCTCCCACTCCGAACCCCATTCTCTTTCCTTCGCCCCATAACCCCTGACACCCATATTTGGGCGGTCACGGTGGCGCAGCGGTAGAGTTGCTGCCTTACAGCGAATACAGCGCCGGAGACCCGGGTTCGATCCCGACTACGGGCGCCGTCTGTACGGAGTTTGTACGTTCTCCCCGTGACCTGCGTGGGTTTTCTCCGAGATCCTCGGTTTCCTCCCACACTCCAAAGACGTACAGGTTTGTAGGTTAATTGACTGGGTAAAATGTAAAAATTGTTCCTAGTGTGTGTAGGAGAGTGTTAATGTGCGGGGATCGCTGGTCGGCGCGGACCCGGTGGGCCGAAGGGCCTGTTTCCGTGCTGTATTTGTAAACTAAACTAAACTAATCAAGAATCTGTCTATCACTGCTTTAAAAAAAAAAAAGCAGAGCTTTAAAGCCGAGTGCCTTTACCCCCTGAATAGACTACAGGCACGAACAATGCCCTGAGCTCACCTCTGGCCTTCAGCTGAGATGTGTGGGTCTATTCTCCACCCGCTGGCCCTTGTGCTTCTAGCATCTGCCGGCATCGAGGCTGGACAACTGGTCCAATTGCATTGTTATCTCAAAACAAAAAGACCCACCGTGCCGCGTCAGGTAGCTCAGCGGGTCAGAAGGCGTCTCTGGGGAACGTGTTAGGTAACTACGCGCGCATCAAATTTTTTTTAGTTTCCTTGGGTCAGAGAGATTGCTGAGCAGCCATTATTGCTCAGCACACTCACGTCAACCTCACCGAGCTAGCGCAGGGCTATTTATAGTGAGCAAGTTCATAAATAGCTTACAGTAGCATCAGTCTGAAGAAGTGACCCGACCCGAAACGTCACCTATCCATGTAGTCCAAAGACACTGCCTGACCTGCTGAGTTCAAACGTTCATCGGTCATAGAAGCGGAATTAGGCCAGGCCGCCCATCAGGTCTACTCTGCAATTCAATCACAGATGATCTATCTCTCCCTCTCAATCCCATTCTCCCCATTACCCCTGACACCCGTACTAATCAAGAATGTGTCAATCTCTGCCTTAAAAATACCCGTTGACTTGGTCTCCATAGCCGTCTGTGGCAAAGAATCCCACAGATTCACCACCGTCCTTTAATTCTGAGGCTGTGACCTCTGGTCCTAGACTCTCCCACTAGTGGAAACATCGTCTCCACATCCACACTATCCAGGCCTTTCACTATTCGATAAGTTTCAATGAGGTCCCCCCTCATCCTTCTAAACTCCAGCGAGTACAGGCCCAGTGCCATCAAACGCACATCATCCGTTAACCCACTCATCCCCGGGATCATTCTCATTACTCCAACACATTGCGTCTTGTTTTTTTGTAAACCAGCAACCTGCAGTTACTTCCTAGTTTTTACCTCACGTTTCGGTACATTTGGGAGCAGCTCCACGCAAGACCGCAATAAATTGCAGCGAATTGTGGACACAGCCCAGACCATCACACAAACCAACCTCCCTTCCACCGACTCCATCTACACCTCACGCTGCCTCGGCAAGGCCAGCAGCATCATCAAGGACCAGTCTCACCCCGGTCACTCCCTCTTCTCCCCTCTCCCATCGGGCAAGAGGTACAGAAGTGTGAAAACGCACACCTCCAGATTCAGGGGCAGTTTCTTCCCAGCTGTTATCAGGCAACTGAACCGTCCTACAACCAGAGAGCAGTGCTGAACTACTATCTACCTCATTGGAGACCCTCGGACTATCCTTGATCGGACTTTGCTGGCTTTACCTTGCACTAAACGTTATTCCCTTCTCATGTATCTGTACATTGTAAACGGTTCGATTGTAATCATGTATTGTCTTTCCACTGACTGGTTAGCGCGCAACAAAAGCTTTTCACTGTACACGTGACAATAAACTGAACCAACAATTAAACTCAGAACTAGAATCTGTCCCTCTGCAGGGCAAGCATTATTTGAAGACTTCTCACAGGGAAGAAAGTAAAATAATTCTGTGTTTGTAGACACAAAATGCTGGAGTAACTCAGCGGGTCAGGCAGCATCTGTGGAGAACATGGATAGGTGACGTTTCACAGAGTGCTGGAGTAACTCAGCGGGTCAGGCTGCATCTCTGGAGAGAAGGAATGGGTGACCGTTACTCCAGCATTTTGTGTCTCCTTCGATTAAACCAACATCTGCAGTTCTTTCCTGCACTAATGCTGTGTTTGTTGTGGATGAAGTGGCTGAAACTGCTTAGATGTTGCTGCAAGGATGGATTAGCAGGGAAAGCTGAGGACTGTATTTGAGTGCATCATTAAGTTGTCCTCACAGCACCCAGGGAACTGATGCTCTTGTAAGCTACTTACGAACTGCTAACTGCAAATGGCCCTGCAAACCTTGCACTTGGTTTGTGCAGTTGATTGCTACTCAGCAAATGATCTGGCCCAAGGAAATTAAGTTTTTGACGTGCTGTTGCTGCTTTGTGTGTCGTTGGGCAGCATAGCGAGCGGCGCAGCGGGTAGAGCTGCTGCCTGACAGCGCCAGAGACCCGGGCTCGATCCTGACCTCGGGTGCTGTCTGTGTGGAGTTTGCACTTTCTCCTGGTGCTCCGGTTTCTTCCCACATCCCAAAGACGTGTAGGTTTGTAGGTTAATTCTTTCAGTCAGAGAGTTGTGAATCTGTGGAATTCTCTGCCTCAGAAGGCAGTGGAGGCAATTCTCTGAATGCATTCAGGAGAGAGCTAGATAGAGCTCTTAAGGATAGCGGAGTCAGGGGTAAGGGGAGAAGGCAGGAACGGGGTACTGATTGAGAATGATCAGCCATGATCACATTGAATGGCGGTGCTGGCTCGAAGGGCCGAATGGCCTCCTCTGCACCTATTGTCTATTGTCTATTAATTGGCTTCTGTAAATTGTCCCTGGTATGTAGGAAGTGGAAGAGAAAATGGAATAACATAGAACTATTCTGTTATCATCGACACAAAATGCTGGAGTAACTCAGCGGGACAGGCAGCATCTCTGGAGAGAAGGAACAGGTGACGTTTCGGGTCGAGACCCTTCTTCAGACTCTGTTATCATGTATCTGTACACTGTGAATGGATCGAATGTAATCGTGTATTGTCTTTCCGCTGACTGGTTAGCGCGCAACAAAAGCTTTTCACTGTACCTCGGTACACGTGACAATAACTGAACTGAGACTGAACGAGTGTGAATGGGTAACCAATGGTCAGTGTGGACTCAGTGGGCCGAATGGACTTCTCCATGCTACAAGCTAGATGCAGGAAAAATGTTCCCAATGTTGGGGGAGTCCAGAACCAGGGGCCACAGTTCTAGAATAAAGGTGAGGCCATTTAAAACTGAGGTGAGAAGAAACTTTTTCACCCAGAGAGAATGAATGAATGAATGAATAAGTTTATTAGACAATAGACAATAGACAATAGGTGCAGGAGTAGGCCATTCGGCCCTTCGAGGCAGGCACGGGGTACTGATTGTGGATGGTCAGCTATGATCACAGTGAATGGCTGTGCTGGCTCGAAGGGCCAAATGGCCTCCTCCTGCACCTATTGTTTTTGTTTCTATGTTTCTATCTCCACAGTAAGCAATATTTCAAAATGCAAGTTTTTTTCAAGATTAAATAAATGTGCTTCTAAGAAGTTTTTTTTTACAATATCTATCTGCATCATTTAAGTTTGAAAGTTGATGTTGCAATCTCCCGTAAACATAACAAATTAATTAAAGCTGCCCATTTGCTTCTGTGCATGCAGAACGGGCAAATTCTTTAATGTAATTAGATGCTTAGCCAGCTTAAATCAAATTGAAAGATGCTGAGTGGCAGGAATGTCGAGGCAGCAAATAAACCAGAGGTTGTCAATGGACGACTCATCACGTCGAGCGGGGACAACATTTAACAAAATGTTCACCCACATTTTTTCAGTCAGAGAGTTGTGAGTCTGTGGAATTCTTTGCCACAGAAGGCAGTGGAGGCCAATTCACTGAATGCATTCAAGAGAGAGCTAGATAGAGCTCTTAAGGATAGCGGAGTCAGGGGATATGGGGAGAAGGCAGGAACGGGGTACTGATTTTGGTTGATCAGCCATGATCACATTGAATGGCGGTGCTGGCTCGAAGGGCCGAATGGCTGAGTCCTGCACCTATTGTTTATGTTTCTATAACTTGTCCTCACCCTCAACTGCCTGTGACGTGGCATCAAAGCTGACCACTGGGATATTCGTGACTAGTACGGGTGCCAGAGGTTATGGGGAGAAGGCAGGAGAATGGGGTTAGGAAGGAGAGATAGATCAGCCATGATTCAATGGCGGAATAGACTTGATGGGCAAAATGGCCTAATTCTACTCCTATTCCTGATGACCTTATGACCATTGATCCACCTCAGGGGGGTCAGGCAGCATCTGTGGAGAACATGGATGGGTGACGTTTCACAGAGTGCTGGAGTAACTCAGCGGGTCAGGCAGCATCTGTGGAGAACATGGATGGGTGACGTTTCACAGAGTGCAGGAGTAACTCAGCGGGTCAGGCAGCATCTGTGGGGAACATTGGATGGGTGACGTTTCACAGAGTGCTGGAGTAACTCAGCGGGTCAGGCAGCATCTGTGGAGAACATGGATAGGTGACGTTTCACAGAGTGCTGGAGTAACTCAGCGGGTCAGGCAGCATCTGTGGGGAACATGGATAGGTGACCGTTTCACAGAGTGCTGGAGTAACTCAGCGGGTCAGGCAGCATCTGTGGGGAACATGGATAGGTTAACTTCACTTAAAAATTGCGCTGATATTTAACTGGGAAAGAAAGCATTACCCCTGTTGGGCCCAGCCCTGTGTGAAGGGCGATGCCTTGGTTGTGAGGTCATGGTGGGTCAATGGACTCTGAGAGACGGGATGGTTCCTTACACAGTGGACTCCCGCGAGCTGAATATCTACTGCACACAGTTTCACATCACAGAGTCGCTGTTGGTAACCTGATCAGGAACATTTCCAACAGATGTACACTTGTACATCAAATATCAACCTGAGTGAGTTTTGAAAGCGTTGCTCAGCAGAATCTCTCCCGTCATCCCATACAGATCAACAGGGATTTTAATTTTTAATGAATTAAATGTTGTTGGCTGGATGCACCATGGTCTGTGGGACCATGAGAACGATCGAACAATGCCCTGAACGCCCAGTACAACATGTCCTGCATGTCCCGATGCAAGGTATCCGTGTGCTGAGATTTGTAGATGTAGCCCAGTCCATTCACACACACACCACACTCCCCACCATTGTAGATGTATCCCAGTCCATCACACACACACACAACCACACTCCCCACCATTG
The DNA here is from genome assembly GCF_053455715.1 of Rhinoraja longicauda. Classification (NCBI taxonomy): domain Eukaryota; kingdom Metazoa; phylum Chordata; class Chondrichthyes; order Rajiformes; family Arhynchobatidae; genus Rhinoraja; species Rhinoraja longicauda. The sequence continues at coordinate 2,078,427 of NC_135973.1, forward strand.
TAGATGTAGCCCAGTCCATCACACACACACACACTCCCCACCATTGTAGATTGTATCCCAGCCCATCACACACACCACACTCCCCACTACTGACTCCATCTACACCTCACACTGATTCGTAAAGCAGCCGACATAATCAAAGACTCGTCCCACCCCGGTCATTCCTTCTTCTCCCCCCTCCCGTCCGGCAGAAGGTACAGAGTTTGAAAGCGCGCACCACCAGACTCAGGGACAGCTTCTTCCCCTCTGCGATCAGCCTTCTGAATGGCCCTTCTATAAGCTGGGGTACTGTCATTGCAGTAGGAGTCCACATCTGGAACAGTGGATACAGTAGGTCCAGCACAAATTGGAGGGAAATACTGACCATCCTCAAATTGGAGGAACAGCACCTCATATTTTCGCTTGGGTAGTTTACACCCCAGCGGTATAAACATTGACTTCTCAAACTACAGATAGCCCTTGCTTTCCCTCTCTCTCCATCCCTCCCCTTCCCAGTTCTCCGACCAGTCTTACTGTCTCCCTGATTAAATGTTATCCGTATATGCTTCTCTGTCATCTTCTCCAAGCTAACAATGATCTATTCTACGTTTTCCTTGATGTCTCGTTCTCACACCTTACACTTCCTTATCTCTATGTCTCCCTCTCTCCCCTGGCTCTCAGTCCGAAGAAGGGTCTTGACCCGAAACTGGTATTTAGAAGGATGAGAGGGGATCTTATTGAAACATGTAAGATTATTAAGGGATTGGACACGCTAGAGGCAGGAAACATGTTCCCAATGTTGGGGGAGTCCAGAACCAGGGGCCACAGTTTAGAATAAGGGGTAGGCCATTTAGAACGGAGATGAGGAAAAACTTTTTCAGTCAGAGAGTTGTGAATCTGTGGAATTCTCTGCCTCAGAAGGCAGTGGAGGCCAATTCACTGATGCTTTCACGAGAGAGTTAGATAGAGCTCTTAATGATAGCGCAGTCAAGGGATATCGGAGAAGGCAGGAATAGGGTACTGATTGTGGATGATCAGCCATGATCATAGTGAATGCTGATGCTGGCTCAAAGGGCCGAATGGCCTCCTCCTGCACCTATTGTCTATTGTCTAATACGATCTAGCTAAACACAAGTACGAAAGGAAGAGGGAGGAAAAGATATCAGAATGCAGAATTTCATTTGACAGCATTGCATTTTAGTGTGCGGGGATCGCTGGTCGGCACGGACCCGGTGGGCCGAAGGGCCTGTTTCGCGCTGTATCTCTAAACTAAACTGAACTACAGCAACAAATGATGAGTATCGTTCCTGCAGTCGAGGGTCAGCTGGGATGTGCAATCTTTAATCTTCAGAAGCATTAGACCATCTCGTGTCAGAAGTAAATGATGTTTGGAAGAGACTTACATCATTTAACATAGATTTATGCGGCTTAATTACGTGAAAACTATCAATAACATTGCCTGTCAATTAGAATATTCAGCAGCAAATCCTGGCATCTCAAGATACAGAAACAGTGTCAAAGCTGTTCGAACGGTTGGAATAAAATAAGACCATTTCCTCTCACTGCAAGAAACCATGACATTCAATTGACGATCAGAAAACATATTGCAGTTCCCACTGTTATTAATAACGTGCCGCCCAGCGATCCCCGCACACTAACACTATCCTACACACATCCTACACACATCCTACACACATCCCACACACACTAGGGACAATTTACACTTACGCCGAGCCAATTAACCCACAAACCTGCACGTCTTTGGAGTGTGGGGAGGAAAACCGAAGATCTCGGAGAAACCCACGCAGGTCACGGGGAGAACGTACAAACTCCGTACCGACAGCGCCCGTAGTTGGGATGGAACCCGGGTCTCCGGCGCTGCATTCGCTGTAAGGCGGCAACTCTCTACCGCTGCACCACCTTCCCTTTACTGCTCTCCTCAGGGTATGCTTACTTTGAAGAGGTTCTCCTCCTCTCTCCGATGAGAGATCTGTGAGACTCTCTCTCAATGCTTCCCCTGTGATTCCTGCTCCTCTTCAGTCTGAAGTAGAGTCCCGACCCAAAACGTCTCCTATCCATGCTCTCCAGAGATGCTGCTTGGCCCGAAGATGCTGGAGTAACTCAGAAGGGACAGGCAGCATCTCTGGAGGGAAGGAATGGGAGGCATTTCGGGTTGAGACCCTTCTTTTATGCATATTGTGCCTATCTTCGTTTAAACCAACATCTGCTGTTCCTTCTACACATTTCTGCTGCTTGACCCGCTGAGTTACTCCAACACTCTGTGTCACTTTTTTTTGCAAATATTTAATGCCCCCGGTTTTGCTTACAAAGATATTTATAGATACAGCGCAGAAACAGGCCTTCGGCCCACCGGGTCCGCGCCGCCCAGCGATCCCTGCACACTAACACTATCCTACACCCACTAGGGACAATTTTTTACATTTACCCAGCAATTAACCTACAAACCTGTACGTCTTTGGAGTGTGGGAGGAAACCGAAGATCTCGGAGAAAACCCACGCAGGTCACGGGGAGAACGTACAAACTCCGTACAGACGGCACCCGTAGTCAGGATCGAACCTGAGTCTCCGGCGCTGCATTCGCTGTAAGGCAGCAACTCTACCGCTGCGCCACCGTGCCGCCACCATCCAAACATGGTGTCAAAAAAATATGGCACGGTGGCGCAGCGGTAGAGTTGCTGCCTCACAGCGCCAGAGACCCGGGTTCCATCCTGACCACGGGTGCTGTCTGAACGCAGTTTGTACTTTCTCCCCGCGACCACGTGGGTTTTCTCCGGGTGCTCCGGTTTCCTCCCACACTCCAAAGACGTGCGATTAATTGGCTTCTCAAAATTGTTAATTTTCCGGTGTGAGTGTTGGATAGTGCTGTGTATGGGTTGATAGCTGGTCGGCACAGACCCGGTGGGCCGAAGGCCTGCTTCCGCATTGTATCCCCAAAGCCTAAAGTAAACTACAACACATCATGACCAAAACCAGCAACCAAACCGGCGCTCCAAACCTCAACCGTTGTGTTTGACAGACATTCAAATAAAAGTGCTTTATTGTCTTCAAGCCAAAATATCTCAGGCTTGTAATTCGCTGCAGTTCGGCTGCGGATTAAAGAAGTTAACATGTTAAAATATTTTCTTCACAGTCTCGGTGGAAAGAGAATCTTGTTTAGAGAGTGGGCCCAATTTCATGGTCGACTGTTCTCCTGTCATCTAGCTTTGATTGTTGACCATTGGAACTTGTCCAAGGTCCAAACGCTGTATTCAGTGGAAAATGAGAAAGAGAGGCAAGGAAAGTTCTTCAGCTTTTAACCATTTCCTTGGTGGTTGAGAATCTATACACTAAAACTCCAGTTTGTTTGTTTCTTCCTGAACTCCACCCACAACGGTACACGATAGCACAACAATTTCAGGCCCAACTTACTCACCGTCGTCCCTTTGGTGCTAATGGAAGAAGTTTCATTGAAATCGGTGTTATAGTTTTAAAGTTATTCACATTTTGAAGTTTAAATCTATCTCCTTGGGAGGGAGGGAAGAGGATAAGGGGTTGAGGGGGATGGAGTGGAGGGGGAGGGGAGGGGAGGAGAGGGGAGGGAGGAGAGGGGAGGGAGGAGAGGGGAGGGGGGAGAGGGGAGGGGGAGAGGGGAGGGGGGAGAGGGAATGGGGGAGGGGAGAGGGAGGGTGGGAGGTGAGTGGGGGAGAGGGGAGTGGGGGAGAGGGGAGTGGGGGAGAGGGAATGGGGGAGGGAGAGGGGAGGGTGGGAGAGGTGAGAGGGGGAGAGGGGAGTGGGGGAGAGGGGAGTGGGGAGAGGGGAGGGGGGAGAGGGAATGGGGAAGGGGAGAGGGGAGGGTGGGAGAGGTGAGTGGGGGAGAGGGGAGTGGGGGAGATGGGAGTGGGGGAGAGGGAATGGGGAGGGGAGAGGGGAGGGTGGGAGAGGTGAGTGGGGGAGAGGGAGTGGGGGAGAGGGGAGGGGGGAGGGGGGGGTAGAGGGAGGGGTGGGAGAGGGGAGTGGGGGAGAGGGGGAGAGGGGAGGGGGAGAGGGAGGGGGAGAGAGGGGAGGGAGGGAGAGGGGAGGGGGAGGAGAGGGGAGGGTGGGAGAGGGGAGGGTGGGAGAGGGGAGGGGGAGAGGGGATGGCGGAGAGGGGAGGGGGGGAGAGTGGAAGGGGGAGAGGGAGGGGGAGAGGGAGGGGGAGAGGGGAGGGGGAGAGGGGAGGGGGAGAGGGGAGTGGGGGAGCGGGGGAGTGGGGGAGAGGGGAGGGGGGGAGAGGGAGGGGGGGAGAGGGGAGTGGGGGAGAGGGGAGTGGGGAGAGGGGAGTGGGGGAGAGGGTCGAGGGTGGGGAGAGGGGAGGGTGGGAGGGGAGGGGGAGAGGGGAATGGGGGAGAGGGGAGTGGGGAGAGGGGAGGGGAGAGGGGAGTGGGGGAGAGGGGAGGGGGGAGAGGATGGGGGAGAGTGGGG
>NC_135973.1:2083366-2090866 GCF_053455715.1 Rhinoraja longicauda
AAAGAAAGACATTTCAAGGGTGATCAAGACATTCAATACATTGGCCGATGAAGGGACTTCTGAATTATTAAGAATGCTGGCGTTGCATTTTCACCAAGCCAGACTTGAGTCATTGTCTTAAATGTAATATTGAGTCATCAAACTAAAACAGACCCCCCCCCCCCACCGTGCGTCCAGGGGAGTATTGGTTGATCTTTAGAGTCATAGAGCCATAGAATGATACACTGTGGAAACAGGCCCTTCGGCCCAACTCGCCTACACCGGCCGACTAGCCCCACCTGCCTGCGCTTGGTCCATATCCCTCCAAACCTGTCCTATCCATGTACCTGTCTAACTGTTTCTCATAACGATGGGATAGTCCCAGCCTCAACTACCTCCTCTGGCAGCTCGTTCCATACACCCACCACCCCTCTGTGTGAAAAAGTTACCTCTCAGATTCCTATTAAATCTTTCCCCCTTCATCTTAAACCTATGTCCTCTGGTCCTCGATTCCCCTACTCTGGGCAAGAGACCCGATCTATTCCTCTCATGATTTTGTACACCTCTATAAGATCACCCCTCATCCTCCTGCGCTCCATGGAATAGAGACCCAGCCTGCTCAACCTCTCCCCTGTAGCTCACTAGTCCTGGCAACATCCTCGTAAATCTTCTCTGATCCCTTTCAAGCTTGACGACAATCTTTGCTTTGTTGAGCTGAGGTATCGCCCGCTGTGTTTACAATGGTTTCCTCATTATCACGTGTGCCTAGGTACAGCACCACAGGTCATCAGGACTATCCCCTGCACATGAGCACAAAATCCCCGGTCAGTACAGAATGTACAGACTAGCTGGCGTCACGGTGGCACAGCGGTAGAGTTGCTGCCTCACAGCGCCGGAGACCCGGGTTCCATCCCGACTACGGGCGCTGTCTGTACGGAGTTTGTACGTTCTCCCCCGTGACCCACGTGGGTTTTCCCCCGAGATCTTCGGTTTCCTCCCACACTCCAAAGACGTGCAGGTTTGGGGGTTAATTGGCTCGGGTGAAAATTGTAAATTGTCCCGAGTGTGCGTAGGGTAGTGTTAGTGTGCGGGGATCACCGGTCGGCACGGACCCGGTGGGCCGAAGGGCCTGTTTCCGCGCTGTATCTCTAAACCAAACTAAACTGATCGTCAAGGGGCTCTGCTGGAGATGGTGTGGGGGGGAGGTAACGGTGGGAGTTGTAAGGGCGGCACGGTAGCGCAGCGGTAGAGTTGCTGCTTTACAGCGAATGCAGCGCCGGAGACTCAGGTTCGATCCTGACTACGGGTGCTGCACTGTAAGGAGTTTGTACGTTCTCCCCGTGACCTGCGTGGGTTTACTCCGAGATCTTTCGGTTTCCTCCCACACTCCAAAGACATACAGGTGTGTAGGTTAATTGGCTGGGGTAAATGTAAAAATTGTCCCTAGTGGGTGTAGGATAGTGTTAATGTGCGGGGATCGCTGGGCGGCACCGGACTTGGAGGGCCGAAAAGGCCTGTTTCCGGCTGTATGTATATGATATGATATGATATGATATGTAATGAGCACATCTGCATTATTGCAATGCTTGATTACAAATGCAAACAAATACCTGGCAGGCTGTGATTGCAGCCCCACAGCCCTGCCACTGCACGGCACAGGGTGGAGTCAATCACACAGGGACACCTTTACATGTGTAGCTTCTGTGGCAAATGTAGATACAAGGGGTGGTGGGGTGTGTGGAACGAGCTGCCAGAGGAGGTAGTTGAGGCTGGGACTATCCCATCGTTTAAGAAACAGTGGACAGGTACACGGACAATAGACAATAGACAATAGGTGCAGGAGGAGGCCCATTCGGCCCTTCGAGCCAGCACCGCCATTCAATGTGATCATGGCTGATCATTCTCAATCAGTACCCCCGTTCCTGCCTTCTCCCCATACCGCCTGACTCCGCTATCCTTAAGAGCTCTATCTAGCTCTCTCTTGAATGCATTCAGAGAATTGGCCCTCCACTGCCCTCTGAGGCAAAGAATTCCACAGATTCACAACTCTCTGACTGAAAAAGTTTTTCCTCATCTCCGTTCTAAATGGCCTACCCCTTATTCTTTAAACTGTGGCCCCCTTGTTCTGGACTTTCCCCAACATTGGGAACATGTTTCCTGCCTCTAACGTGTCCAAACCCCTTAATAATCTTATACGTTTTTGATAAGATCCCCTCTCATCCTTCTAAATTCCAGTGTATACAAACCTAGTCGCTCCAGTCTTTCAACATATGACAGTCCCCGCCATTCCGGGAATTAAACCTAGTAAACCTACGCTGCACGCCCCTCAATAGCAAGAATATCCTTCCTCAAATTGGGAGACCAAAACTGCACACAGTACTCCAGGTGCGGTCTCACTAGGGCCCGGTACAACTGCAGAAGGACCTCTTTGCTCCTATACTCAACTCCTCTTGTTATGAATGCCAACATTCCATTGGCTTTCTTCACTGCCTGCTGTACCTGCATGCTTCCTTTCAGTGACTGATGCACTAAGACAACCCAGATCACGTTGGGTTCATAAGTGGGCAGGGTGGGACTAGTGTAGCTGGAACTTTGTTGGCCGGTGTGGGCAGGTTGGGCCGAAGAGCCTGTTTCCACGCTGTGTCACTCTATGACTCTACCACTCTAAGGAGCAACAGATGCTGGAACCTTTCTGGAACCGGTAGTTTATACCGGGTCCAGGTAACGGACTCACCACGTCATGTTTCTTCGCCTTCTCCCCTCCTCCCTTCATTCCTGACCCCAGAACACACACACCCATTGTCTCACTATCCCCTCCCCACTCCTCCCCCTCCCCTCCCATCCCGTCCCTTCCACCCATATCCCTCCCTCTCCCTTCCAAACCTTCTCACCTTGTCTGACACCCTCTTGTCTCCCCCTAGTTTCTTTCAGTCTCCCCCTCTGCCTCCTTTTCATTCCTGGCCTTTGTCCGACCATCTGCCAATTCTACTCCCCCCCCCGCTCACATCTGTATCCACCTATTGCTCGCCAGGCTTTGTCTTTCCACCCCCGCAAACCCCCTCCTCCCTCCCCCCCCCCCCCCCCCCCTCTCTTCCAGCTTTCTCTTCCTTTCAGCGGTAGTAGGTTGCTGCCTCACAGCGCCAGAGACCCGGGTTTCGATCCTGACTATGGATGTTGGAGTTTGTACGTTCTCCCCCATGACCCCGCGTGGGTTTTCTCCGGGTGCTCCGGTTTCCTCCCGCACTCCAAAGACGTGCGGGTTTGTGGGTCACTTTGTTTGTGTAAAGTGTGTTTAGGATAGAACCAGTGTACGAGTGAATGTTGGTCGGTGCAGACTCTGTAGGTAGAAGGGCCTGCCTTTAAACCATAATTCTCTAAAGCTAAACGAAATCTTTTCATCCATCTACTACCCAAATGTCTTTTAATGCCTCAAACCACCTCCTCTGGCAGCTTGTTCCATACACCCACCACCCTCTGTGTGAAAAAGTTACCCCTCAGATTCCTATTAAATCTTTCCCCCTCTCACCTTAAACCCATGCCCTCTGGTTCTCAATTCCCCAACCCCAGGGCAAGAGACTCTGTGCATCTACCCGATCTATTCCCCTCATGATCTTCTCCACCTCTATAAGACCACCCCTCAGCCTCCTGCGCTCCAAGGAATAAAGTCCTAGCCTGCCCCAACCTCCCCTTATATGTAGTTCACATAAACTACACAAAAACAGGACGTTATATTTCATTGTATTACATCCAATTTTATACAAGATCAATTCCATACTTTAGTCAGAGGGCAGTTAATCTGTGGAACTCATTGCCACAGACAGACAAGTTCTTGATTAGAACGGGTGTCAAGGGTTGTGGGGAGAAGGCAGGAAAATGGCACTAGGAGGCAGTGATCAGCCATGATTGGATGGCGGGGTGGGCTCGATGGGCCGAATGGCCTAACTCTACTCCTTTCACTTGTGAACTTGTGAAACCCCTCCAACCAGTTCAGCTGTGAAATATCATCATTACTAATGACTAGTCTATTCTGTCAGCACAGACGATGTGGGCCGAAGGGCCTTTTGGTTTAGTTCAGTTTAGAGATACAGCGTAGGAACAGGCCCTTCGGCCCACCGAGTCCGCGCCGCCCAGCAATCCCCGCACACTAACACTATCCAACACACACAATTGGGACAGTTTACACATTTACACCGAGCCAATTAACCTACAAACCTGCACGTCTTTAGAGTGTGGGAGGAAACCGAAGATCCTGGAGAAAACCCACGCAGATCACGGGGAGAACGTGCAAACTCCGTAGTGACGGCGCCCGTAGTCGGGATGGAACCCAGGGCTTTGGCGCTACGAGGCAGCAGCTCTACCCGCTGCGCCACTGTTCCGTCTTGTTCCTATGCTGTAACTTTGGTTGTAACCTTTGTAATGCTGTAATCTTTAATATCTTTGGTTAACAAAATAATCTCAGCTTTAGGATTTACACCTGAGTAAACCTTGTTTACCATTTGTAGAGATCCTCATAACCAATACCCACTCTGGTGAGAAGTATTTCCTAAATTATGGTATGGGGAGAAGGCAGGAACGGGGTACTGATTGAGAATGATCAGCCATGATCACATTGAATGGCGGTGCTGGCTCGAAGGGCCGAATGGCCTCCTCCTGCACCTATTGTCTATTGTCTAAATTCACTTCCAAAATAATGGCTTGGTTCTAAATGCTATATCATGTAACCTGCTCCTAAGTGTCTCGTAACAAGAAACAGTTCCTCTTCATCATTTCCTTTTAATATTTTGCAAACTTCCACCACGTTACTCCTTAATGTGTTTAACTTCAGGAAATACAACCCAAGTTTGTACAAGTAATCTTTTTTATTTGTCCCTACGAGTCGAGCGATCACCGTGGTAAATGTACAATGAACATCCTCCAAGACCAATAAAAGTTTCCTGAGATATATTACCAATCCCCCTCGTTGCATGACCATCTTAATTAATGGCACAGCGCAATGCTCCTGTTTGGTATTTAGCACAAAGACATTTGTTCTTTCTGCCTCGTTATTTTCTGTACCTGCCCATGACATTTTAATGATTATTGCACCCAATCTTTGCAAGGAATTGCAGCGAATTGTGGATGCGGCCCAGACCATCACACGAAACCAACCCACTTTCCCATCGCCTCCGTCTACACCTCATGCTGCCTCGGCAAGGCCAGCAGCATCTTCAAGGACCAGTCTCACCCCAGTCAATTAACCCATAAACCTGCAGGAAGGAACTGAAGGAACTGCAGATGCTGGTTCAAACCGAAGACAGATACAAAAAGCTGGAGTAACCCAGCGGGTCAGGCAGCATCTCTGGAGAGAAGGAATGGGTGACGTTTCGGGTTGAGACCTTTCTTCAGATTGTCTGACACGAAACGTCACCCATTCCTTCTCTCCAGAGATGCTGCCTGTCCCGCTGAGTTACTCCAGCTTTTTGTGTCTATCTTTAGCCTACGAATCTGTACGTCTTTGCAGTGCGGGAAGAAACCGAAGATCTCGGAGAAAACCCACGCGGGTCACGGGGAGAACGTACAAAACTCCGTACAGACAGCGCCCGTAGTCGGGATGGAACCCGGGTCTCTGGCGCTGTGAGGCAGCAACTCTACCGCTGCGACTGTAATAAATCACCACAGTGGAAATTAATACTACGCTTCCAGAATTCTGTGACATTTCACTCAGTCGTCCAGAAATTAACTTCTACCCTACTCAAAGTCCTTTATTTCACAGAATGCTGGAGTAACTCAGCGGGACAGGCAGCATGTCGGAAGAGAAGGAATGGGTGACGTTTCGGGTCAAGACCCTTCTTCAGACCCGACCCGAAACGTCACCCATTCCTTCTCTCCTGAGATGCTGCCTGTCCCGCTGAGTTACTCCAGCATTCTGTGAAATAAATACCTTCGATTTGTACCAGCATCTGCAGTTATTTTCTTACACTACTCAAAGCCCTTAATCATTTGAATGACCCTATAAATCAGCCATTTGTTTTCTCTGCTCCTGTGTTACCTGTGCCACCTGCCCTCGTGTTTTAAGGCTCATTAGCAAGGTGTCATCCTAGGTTATTGCCGGGGCACCCACTCTAAAATCAATACGTCCTTCCTGAGGCACCGTGCCCAGAACCAAACAATGCTCTACGTGAGACTGAAGCACAGCTTTGGACAGCTGCAACATCACTTACAGTCCCCAGCTATGTATGGTACCAACTACCAGAGCTCACAAGTTCCAAAGTTACACAGGTAGAATTAGGCCATTCGGCCCATCCAGTCCACTCCGCCATTCAATCACGGCCGATCTATCTCTCCCTCCTCATCCCATTCTCGTGCCTTCTCCCCATAACCCTTGATAGCCATTCCAATCAAGAATTTGTCTATATCTGCCTTACAAAATATCCACTGACTTGGCCTCCACAGCCCTCTGTGGCAATGAGTTCCACAGATTCACCACCCTCTGACTGAAGAAGTTCCTCCTCACCTCCTTTCTAAAAGCGCGCCCTTTAATTCTGAGGCTGTTATCTCCGGGCGCTCCGGTTTCCTCCCACATCTCAAAGACGTGCGGGTTTGCAGATTAATCGTCCCTCTGCAGATTGCCCCCTAGTGTGCAGGGAGTGGATGGGAAAGTGGGAGGACATAGAACGAGAGATTGATGGTCAGTGTGGACTCGGTGGGCTAAAGGGCCTGTTTCCTAGCTGTATCTTTGGACTAGACTGTGGAGATACTGCGTGGAAACAGGCCCTTCGACCCATTGAGTCCGTGCCGACCAGCGATCACCCCGTACACTAACAATGTCCTACACACATTAGGGACAATTTACAATTTTACCGAAGCCAATTCATCTACAAACCTGCACGTCCTTGGAGTGTGGGAGGAAACCGGAGCACCCGGAGAAAACCCATGCGGGTCACGGGGAGAACGTACAAACTCCGTACAGACAGCGCCCGTAGTCGGGATGGAACCCGGGTCTTCGACGCTGTGAGGCAGCAACTCTACCGCTGCGCCACCGTGCCACCATGTAAACTAATAATCTTGTATCCACGACCTCTGAGACTAATAATAAATCACAACTGGTTTGAAAGAGGTACCTGTTGCTATTCTTACACCTTGAGCGTTAAAGGTGGGTAGTTTAGTAACCGTTACCTCTGGTCCTTGGTCTTTCATGACTTCAAAGGACGGTAAAAATGATGACAAAAGTCAAAAAAAGATTAGAATAAATTCCTGGTCATTATCAAAACAACTTTGAATATTTTCCTCATAAATCTTTTTGCTCAGAATTCATTTATAACAAGCTATAAATTATATTAATAATAGCTGGCTATCCATTAAGATCATTTAAGACAAGCTATCTGCAGCCTATGATAAATGTGACTAACTGTAAAGGGCATTGGCAGATGTGACAGGTAGGTGCAAGTCCAGCATCTTCTGGAGCTCTGAAAGTCAGTGAAACCTCACCTTGAATTGCAAAGGGGGGGGATTGTTGAGAGATGGTCAGATCTCCTAGATCTC
>NC_135973.1:2095866-2143961 GCF_053455715.1 Rhinoraja longicauda
ACAGCGCCGGAGACCCGGGTTCCATCCCGACTATGGGTGCTGTCAGTATGGAGTTTGTACGTTCTCTCCGTGACCCGCGTGGGTTTTCTCCGGGTGCTCCGGTTTCCTCCCACGCTCCGAAGAGACGAGCGGGCTTGTAGGTTCATTGGCTTGTTATAAATGTAAAATTGTCCCCAATGCGTGTAGGATAGTGTTAGAGTGCGGGGATCGCCGGTCGGTGCGGACTCGATGGGCCGAAGGGCCTGTTTCCGCCATGCATCTCTAAACTGAAAACTAAACGAGATTATAACAACAAATATTTGCCATCTTCTTTGGAAAGGACCATTCTAACTTCAAGCAAGCATTAGGTTTTCTGAATCCAATTGACTTTAGACCAAAGTATTGAGATCATCAGCATATTAAAGGCAACAGAATAACCATATGTTAATTCTCTAAATTATTCATTTTAATCAGCTAGAACCATGTAAGTATTACTAAGAATGCAAATGTACAGGGTTATTAAAAATCTCATCCATATTCATTTTGGTTTACACGCACAAATGCATCCATCTGAACAGATGAATTAATAGTTATTTGAAAGGACTGCAGGGTGATTTTGAGATAAACCATCTGTCTTCTGTTTAATTCCTCCTAGCCCTGGAGTCAAAGTCAATGACCACCCTAGAAACGCCAATGCAACTGGACTTTGCCAAACACAGACTGCCTTTCAAACCCATTCATTCTCATGACTATATCACAGATTGCTGGAGTAACTCAGTGGGTCAGGCAACATCTCTGGAGAACATGGATAGGTGATGTTTCACAGAGTGCTGGAGTAACTCAATGGGTCAGGCAGCATCTGTGGAGAACATGGATAGGTGACGTTTCTTGTGGCTAAAGGGATCAGGGGGTATGGAGAGAAGGCAGGTATGGGATACTGAGTTGGATGATCAGCCATGATCATATTGAATGGCGGTGCAGGCTCGAAGGGCCGAATGACCTACTCCTGCACCTATTTTCTATGTTTTCTATGTTTCTATGTGACGTTTCACAAAGTGCTGGAGTAACTCAGCGGGTCAGGCAGCATCTCTGGAGAACATGGATAGGTGACGTTTCACAAAGTGCTGGAGTAATTCAGCGGGTCAGGCAGCATCTCTGGAGAACATGGAGAGGTGATGTTTCGGGTGGGAACCCTTCTTCAGACTGATACTACCTGACCCGCTGATTCACTCCAGCACTTTGTGCTTTACTGAAGATTCCAGCATCAGCAGTTTCTTGTGTTTCTGTCTTAATTATGTTGACGTTTGATGAGTTTTCACGGCACAATGTTCTGTTTGTGGTCTTATTAAACTCTTCATGCTTGCAGTCAACGGTCGGGGGATAGAGCACAAGAGTCAGGGAGTCATGAAGCAGCTGTTGTTATTTTGATGGGGTATCATGGTCAGTGTGGACAAGTTGGGCCGAAGGACCTGTCTCCCTGCAGTTTAGCCCATGTGACTCTAAACGCAAACTCCACCTTAAAGCTCTGGAGATCAGGTACAAACCCAAAACACTGGAGCTGTGGAAAGTGTTACACTGCTTTGCAGTATCACCACAATTTACAATCATCCCTAAATCAGCATCTAAAGTTAATAATCATTTTACTGCTTTAATACTCCAGTGGAAGTAACCAAGGGATAAATTCATTGCCTGCTAGTTCGTGCGAACTATTTTGCAAATGCTCCGTCTAATTTTACTCTGCCTCCTCTCCACTGACCTATTTTTATTCTCCACAGTTAGCAACGATCCAGAGCAATCTTCTCCTGTTTAGAACCGCCTGTCCTCAAAACATTGTCAAATAAACACGGAGATATTGTTAGATCTGCAAAACAAATTTCAGCTCTAAGTATAGTTTGGTTTGGTTTGGAGATACAGTGCGATAACAGCCCACTGAGTCACAAGTTATAGGAGTAGAATTAGGCCATTCGGCCCATCGAGTCCACTCCGCCATTCAATCACGGCAGATCAATCTCACCCTCAGAATGCCATTCCACTGCCATCACCCCCATAAACCTTGACACCTGTTCCAATCAAGAATTTGTCTAGCTTTCCCTTACAAAATACCCACTGACTTGGCCTCCACAGCCATCAGTCCGTGCCAACCCGTTCACACCTAGTTCTATGTGATCCCACTGTCTCATCCACTCCCCACACACACACAGGGAGCAATGTGTAGAGGGCCGATAACCCCACCAACCAGCACGTCTTTGGGATGTGGGAGGAAACCAGAGCACCCGGAGGCTTGTATAGGCTTGTATACACTGGAATTTAGAAGGATGAGAGATCTTAACGAAACGTATAAGATTATTAAGGGGTTCGACAAGTTAGAGGCAGGAAACATGTTCCCAATGTTGGGGGAGTCCAGAACCAGGGGCCACAGTTTAAGAATAAGGGGTAGGTCATTTAGAACTGAGATGAGGAAAAACTTTTTCAGTCAGAGAGTTGTGAATCTGTGGAATTCTCTGCCTCAGAAGGCAGTGGAGGCCAATTCTCTGAATGCATTCAAGAGAGAGCTGGATAGAGCTCTTAAGGATAGCAGAGTCAGGGGGGTATGGGGAGAAGGCAGGAACGGGGTACTGATTGTGAATGATCAGCCATGATCACATTGAATGGGGGTGCTGGCTCGAAGGGCCGAATGGCCTCCTCCTGCACCTATTGTCTATTGAAACCCAGGTGGTCACAGAGTGAAGGTGCAAACTTTATTAAGTACCGGCCCAAGTGGACCCGTTGGGCCCAAACCCCTCCTGCATTGGTGCATCACTCCCCCCTTCCCCCTTCCCCTCCCCCCCACTCCATCCCCCTCAACCCCCCTCCCCCTCAACCCCCCCTGTTCCCCCCTCCCTCCCTAGGAGATAGATTTAAACTTTAAAATGTGAATAACTTAAAAAATATAACACCGATTTCAATGAAACTTCTTCCATTAGCACCAAAGGGACGACGGTGAGTAAGGTGGGCCTAAAATTGTCGCGCTATTGTGCACTGTTTTGGCTGCAGGTCAGTAACAAACAAACAAACAAACGAGAGTTTTAGTGTATAGATACCGTTTCACAAACCTCCGCCCATTCCAACATGGTGGTGAGGTCGCAACTAGCCAGCGGTCGTCTAAATAAAGCCTTGCCCTCGAAAATACATTTCGAAAAGGAATTATCCCGCATCTGAATCCAAGTGTCAAATTCAAACCACAGACTAATTAGAAACAAAAGATTGCAAGACTGAGAAGAATATGCCACTTTTATGTTGAAACTTAAATTGTAGGTGTAGTCTGTGTTGATTAATGGAATAATGCCTCTGATAAATTAAGACCCATTGAGATTTTGACACCTCCTGACTTATTTTAGCTGCTACCTCACAGCGAAAATAGTCAAATCCTAAACTTTGTTTTCTGTCTCTGACTTGACGTATAAATATTTACCTATCAGCTTACATCGAGAGCCGTTCTGATTCAGGATGGAGGTTTCTAGTTTTTTTTCCATATACATCGGCTTATCCAAAAATATATTATTCAAATTCAATGTAACCAGGCAAAATAGAACTGACACAGGGTTAGGACAAGGATCCTGAAATCTTCAAGCTAGGCCAACAATTCAATCTACTGGGTAGACACAAAATGGTGGAGTAACTCAGCAGGTCAGGCAGCGTCTCGGGAGGGAAGGAATGGGTGATGTTTCGGGTCGAGACCCTTCTTCAGACTGATGTCAGGGGAGGGGGAGAGACACGCCCCGAAACATCGCCCATTCCTTCTCACCCGCTCCCCTGACACCAGTCTGAAGAAGGGTCTCGACCCGAAACGTCACCCATTCCTTCCCTCCCACTGAGTTACTCCAACATTTTGTGTCTACCTTCGGTTGAAGCCAACATCTGCAGTTCCTTCCTACACAATTCAATCTGCTGTGTGGGTTTGCACACTGGCATTTTGCACTGACAGGTCCATTCCAACAAATCAATAGTTATTTAATTCCCAACAAGCTCCCAAGTCCATTAAACCTGATTACATTCACCAGATTCAGCTGTGCGCGGTTATTTTTCCTATCCCAGCACTTAATCTATAAAAGGAACTTATGAGAACTTTCAAAAGCAATTTCAGCATCAATCAGTGCAGCTCAGAAGGTGTGATGCGGTGCGTTTTTTTTTTACAGGCTGGAATGATGCGGGATGAAGCGGTCCAAGCCCACGAACTGGAATGGACAGTTAAGGCACAGAGTGCTGGAGTAACTCAGTGGGTCAGGCAGCATCTGTGGAGAACATGGATAGGTGACGTTTCACAGAGTGCTGGAGTAACTCAGCGGGTCAGGCAGCATCTGTGGAGAACATGGATAGGTGACGTTTCACAGAGTGCTGGAGTAACTCCCGCCCCCTCCCCTGACATCAGTCTGAAGAAGGGTCTCGACCCGAAACGTCGCCCATTCCTTCTCTCCACAGATGCTGCCTGACCCGCTGAGTTACTCCAGCACTCTGTGAAACGTCACCTATCCATGTTCTCCACAGATGCTGCCTGACCCGCTGGGTTATTCCAGCACTCTGTGAAACGTCACCTATCCATGTTCTCCACAGATGCTGCCTGACCCGCTGAGTTACTCCAGCACTCTGTGAAACGTCACCTATCCATGTTCTCCACAGATGCTGCCTGACCCGCTGAGTTACTCCAGCACTCTGTGAAACGTCACCTACCCATGTTCTCCACAGATGCTGCCTGACCCGCTGAGTTACTCCAGCATTTTGTGTCTGCCTGGGAAACATACCTTGCAGATGAGTCAAAGTGATCTGTAAAACACTGCAACCAAAACTCTGTGATTTTTGAATGGCCAATCATCTTTAAAACACAATCCTCTCGCTGTCAAGTGTCCCTGACAGAAGGGCTGTGGGTTTTCCGGTGTTTCTCTTATTGCCGCACTTCAGCAGCTAAGTGCAAGCCGGATCATGATGTTACTCTGCTGTGCTGTGGGAGTGTGGAATCCCTTTGTGCCTGGCAAATCCCTTGCTCCCATGGCCAGCATCAAGGAGTGAAGGCATGAATGTTAAGCAGCAGGGCCGATCAATACCAGCGAATATAGCTCAACTGCACCATTTCTTCAGCCATGAGAGATGTCAATACATGGATTAGGGTGATCCATCTTTCTGATTTCCTACTGTCTCCCATTGACTACATGAGGGGTTTTGCCTGTATTAAAAGTGTACGCCAACTCAACCGTGAAAATTCCAATTATTACTCTAAGTGCACTTGCATTAAGTTTCTTGTTGGACGCAGCCTTGCATTACCCGAACAACTCCAGTGAAATATTGTTCTGTCGCTGGCATTACTGGCAAGTCTTTGGGGATGCTGCAGCGAGAAAATACAGAAGCTTACAGTCATAGAGTTACAGCGTCTCGACATGCTGACAAGGCTTAGGAAGATCGGCATGTCCCTGAGACTCTCACCAACTTCTACGATGTGTCACTGCAGGGTTTGGGAACAGCTCCATCCGAGACCCGCAAGAAATAGCAGGGAATTGTGGATGCAGCCCAGACCATCACAGAAACCTCTCTCTGAATGCATTCAAGAGAGAGCTAGATAGAGCTCTTAAGGATAGCGGAGTCAGGGGGTATGGGGAGAAGGCAGGAACGGGGTACTGATTAAGAATGATCAGCCATGATCACATTGAATGGCGGTGCTGGCTCGAAGGGCCGAATGGCCTCTTCCTGCACCTATTGTCTATTGTCTATTGTCCAAACCGACCTCCCTTCCATTGACCCCATCTACACCTCACGCTGCCTCGGCAAGGCCAGCAGCATAATCAAGGACCAGTCTCAACCCGGTCACTCCCTCTTCTCCCCTCTCCCATCGGGCAAGAGGTACAGAAGTGTGAAAACGCACACCTCCAGATTCAGGGACAGTTTCTTCCCAGCTGTTATCAGGCAACTGAACCATCCTACCACAAATAGAGAGCAGTGCTGAACTACTATCCACCTCATTGGTGACCCTCGGACTATCCTTGATTGTACTTTACTGGCTTTATTTTGCACTTAACGTTATTCACGTTATTCCCTTTCTCATGTACCTGTACACTGTGGACGGATCGATTGTAATCACGTATTGTCTTTCCGCTGACTGGTTAGCGCGCAACAAAAGCTTTTCACTGTACCTCGGTACACGTGACAATAATAAATCTAAACATGACCAGTTCTCTGCACTGATTTTTTGGCAGATATTTGGCAGGTGTTGCATTCCACTTAGATTTACTGTTGTGCAGTCAGACACAAATGAAAACATACCGGGGAAGGGTGGATCGCAAGCAACATGCACGTTCTCCCCGTGACCTGCGTGGGTTTTCTCCGAGATCTTCGGTTTCCTCCCACACTCCAAAGACGTGCAGGTTTGTAGGTCAAGTTTCTGGGCACTCACATTTCGGAGGACCTAACATGGTCCAATAACACTGCTGCGCTGGTCAAGAAGGCACAGCAACGACTGTTCTACCTGAGAACACTGAAGAAGTCTAGTCTACCCCAACAGCTGCAGACGACCTTCTACCGCTGCACCATAGAGAGCATCCTAACACATGCCATCCCTGTGTGGTATCTCAGCTGCACAGAGGCAGAGAGGGAAGCTCTTCAGCGGGTAGTCCATAGAGCTCAGTGGACCATCGGAACACAGCTACCAGCCTTGGAGGGCATCTACAACACACGATGCCTCAGAAAAGCCACCAGCATCCACAAAGACTCTTCACACCCCTGCAACAGTCTGTTCGAACTTCTACCATCGGGCAGACGATACAAGGCCTTCTACGCCCGCACCTCGAGACTCAGGAACAGCTTCATCCCCAGGGCCATAGCTGCTATGAACCGGTCCTGCTGAGCTGGATGGTCACATCGCACAGTGAACTGGCACAAATCTACTTGCACTTTATTCTGTTTTAAAACTGTTCTAATTTGTTTCATTGGGTTGTTTAAATTAATACTGACTAGCTAATTAATTTATTGCATCGTATGGGAGGCACATTCCCAATCTCGTTGTACCCCTGTACAATGACAATAAAGATATATTGTATTGTATTGTATTGTTAATTGGCTTGGGATGAGTGTAAATTGTCCCTAGTGCGTGTGTGTATGCGTTGGATGGTGTTAGTGTGCGGGGATCGCTGGTCGGTGTGGGCTCGGAGGGCCGATAGGCCTGTTTCCACTTTGCATCTCTAAACTAAACAGAACTAATCTCCTTGAAAAGCACCAACCTTCTGCCTGTCGCCTGGAGTGTGCGTGACATTTGATCCCGGCTGGAGGATCTCAGTCTTCAAGTATTTATCTGGCTAACTAATTACAGACAAGGTCCGATGTAATTGCTAATTATTTACTGTTACATCTCGAGTGTATGTAAAGGTTGGTTGTAATTGATTTGTGCATGTGGCTGCTTTTAGATCGGGGGTCGGAGAGATAGCTCCAGCGATGTTCACAGCCCGCACTGTACTCACAACACTTTCAACTTCAGAAACATTTTTACAGGGTGGCACTGCAGGTCTGTCTCACAATGCTGGAGACATGGGTTCAATCCTAACCACGGGAACCGTCTGTTTGGAGTTTCCCTGGGACCGCGTGGGTTTCCTCCGGGTGCTCCGATTTCCTCCCACATCTCAAAGATGCGTCTGTTAATTGGCCTCTGTAAATTGCCCCGTGTGCAGAGAGTTGATGGTTAACGACTAGGTGGCGCAGCGGGTAGAGCTGCTGCCTCACAGCGCCAGAGACCCAGGTTCGATCCTGACCATGGGTGCTATCCGTACGGAGTTTGTACCTTCCCCCACCGTGACCTGCGTGGGTGGGTTTTCTCCGTGATCTCCGGTTTTGTCCCGCACTCCAAAGACGTGCAGGTTTGTAGGTTATTTGGCTTGGTACAATGGAAAATTGTCCCTGGTGGGTGTAGGATAGTGTTAGCGTGCGGGGATCGCTGGTCGGCGCGGACTCGGTGGGATGGAGGGTTGCACAAAACTAAACTGAACAACGTTTCATGAACCGGCACAGGTTTGCTGAGGACAGGATGCGTGTGATAGATATGCACATACTAAGAGCCGTTTATGCTTGACAATCACTTTCTTTGGAATAAGCAATACCGATTATCAATGAGGGTTGTGCAGTGGACATGGGTTTTTGCAGGGCCTGTGATTGCAAACTAAAGAGGAAAAATAAATGTCCTTGAATGCAAAGGGAATTGGCAAGTTTACTTCAACATTAACAAAGAAACATGTTCCCGATGTGCAGGAAACGTGTTCCCGATGTTGGGGGAGTCTGGAACCAGGGGCCACAGTTTAAGAATAAGGGGTCGGGAACGTAGATTCCATTTAGAACTGAGATGAGGAAAAACTTTTTCACTCAGAGAGTTGTGAAGCTGTGGAATTCTCTGCCTCAGAAGGCAGTGGAGGCCAATTCTCTGGATGCTTTCATGAGAGAGTTAGATAGAGCTCTTAAGGATAGCGGAGTCAGGGAGTATGGGGAGAAGGCAGGAACGGGGTACTGATTGTGGATGATCAGCCATGATCACGGTGAATGGCGGTGCTGGCTCGAAGGGCACCTTCTCCTGCACCTATTGTCTATTAGATTGCAGGTGGGGACCAAGGAGGATTGCTGTGTGTTGTTAAAGTTGGGAGGGAAATGTGCAACTGTGCTCACCTGGGCTGAGAGAGGAGTCCCTTGTCTCTCATGGTATTTTTCAACGATTTTAAACTTTAATGTAGTTGCCAGGGTTAATAACTTTGTGGATGATTCATCAGCCTTGGTAGGGGTCAGGGGTGATATCAACGAAAAGATGCTGATGGACGAAAAAAAAGGTACAAAGTGCTGGAGTAACTGCTGGAGAACATGGATGAAGAAGGATTCCAACCCAGAACGTCACCTATCCATGTTCCCCAGAGATGTTGCCTGACCCACTGAGTTACTCCAGCACTCTGTGAAACGTCACCTATCCATGTTCTCCACAGATGCTGCCTGACCCACTGAGTTACTCCAGCACTCTGTGAAACGTCACCTATCCATGTTCTCCACAGATGCTGCCTGACCCGCTGAGTTACTCCAGCACTCTGTGTCTGGTGTGTCCAAACCAGCTTGAGTCCTCTTGTGTCCTTGTGTCTGCTAGAGTAGAACCATTCTGCTTTCACAGAGGTGTGCATCACAGGAACAAGCCTGTCAGCCCATGTCCTCGCTGGCTAAGTTGACATATTGAGATCTTTGGTTTTAGCAATATTAATTTATTCAAAATGCAGATATATGCTGGCGGGACAATTTACATCGATCTTGCTGCTGTTAATGCAAAGAGTAATTGCACAGCAGTGTTTTGATGCCAATTGTTGGCAAGTAGAACCCATGAAATGATGTTGTGAGAGTTGGAATAGAGTGGATGTGGAAAGGATGTTTCCACCAGTGGGAGAGTCTCAGACCAGAGGTCACAGCCTAAGAATTAAAGGACGTTCTTTAAAGGGGTTATCTTATCGAAACATATAAGATTCTTTAGGGCGTGCAGCGTAGGTTTACTAGGTTAATTCCCGGAATGGTGGGACTGTCATATGTTGAAAGACTGGAGCGACTAGGCTTGTATACACTGGAATTTAGAAGGATGAGAGGGGATCTTATCGAAACGTATAAGATTATTAAGGGATTGGACACGTTAGAGGCAGGAAACATGTTCCCAATGTTGGGGGAGTCCAGAACCAGGGGCCACAGTTTAAGAATAAGGGGTAGGCCATTTAGAACGGAGATGAGGAAAAACGTTTTCACTCAGAGAGTTGTGAATCTGTGGAATTCTCTGCCTCAGAAGGCAGTGGAGGCCAATTATATGAATGCATTCAAGAGAGAGCTAGATAGAGCTCTTAAGGATAGCGGAGTCAGGGGGTATGGGGAGAAGGCAGGAACGGGGTACTGATTGAGAATGATCAGCCATGATCACATTGAATGGCGGTGCTGGCTCGAAGGGCCGAATGGCCTCCTCCTGCACCTATTGTCTATTGACATTATTAGCATTAAAACTGCAGAGTGCAGAATCTAGCTCTCTGCATTGTAGCGCATCAGTTCCACAGTCAAAGTCCAATGTCCGCAATGGGGTAGAGGTGAATCGGACAGTACACTAGCTTATGGAAGGGCCTGATAACAGAAACCTGAGAAAGGAGGGGAAGAAGCTGTTCATGAGTCTGGTGGTGCGCGCTTTCAAGCTGCTGGGCACAAACATCTGTACAAATCCTTCCCTGCGACTCCTTTAAACATTGCTCTCTTGCTGACAAGCTGTGGCCTCTCGTCTTTGACAATGGGCCAGAGTTCTGATTGTACACGATTGAATCATTCAGCGACAGACACTGGAAAACATTGCAAGGGGTGCAAGCACGAGGGCCCTAGTGAGACCGCACCTGGAGTACTGTGTGCAGTTTTGGTCTCCAAATTTGAGGAAGGATATTCTTGCTATTGAGGGCGTGCAGCGTAGGTTTACTAGGTTAATTCCCGGAATGGCGGGACTGTCATATGTTGAAAGACTGGAGCGACTAGGCTTGTATACACTGGAATTTAGAAGTTTAAGAGGAGATCTTATCGAAACATATAAGATTATTAAGGGGGTGGACACATTAGAGGCAGGAAACATGTTCCCAATGTTGGGGGAGTCCAGAACCAGGGGCCACAGTTTAAGAATAACGGGTAGGCCATTTAGAACTGAGATGAGGAAAAACCTTTTCAGTCAGAGAGTTGTGAATCTGTGGAATTCTCTGCCTCAGAAGGCAGTGGAGGCCAATTCTCTGAATGCATTCAAGAGAGAGTTAGATAGAGCTCTTAAGGATAGCGGAGTCAGGGGGTATGGGGAGAAGGCAGGAACGGGGTACTGATTGAGAATGTTCAGCCATGATCAGCTATGATCACATTGAATGGCGGTGCTGGCTCGAAGGGCCGAATGGCCTCCTCCTGCACCTATTGTCTATTGTCTATTATTGTCTATTGAGAGAGGAGCCAACTAGCAGACAAAGCCTTGTGAGGAACTTGGAAATAAAATTATTTCAGTCTGAAGAAGGGTCTCGGCCCGAAACGTCACCCATTCCTGCTCTCCTGAGATGCTGCTGCCTGACCTGCTGAATTACTCCAGCATTTTGTGTCCATCTTGGAAGTAAAATTAGCTTGAACAGGTTTCCTGCCATGTGTGGGGCTGATGAATATTAAATATTGGAATCCATTGAGCGTTGTCCATCACGTTGCATCTTTTATCCAAATTGTCAGGCATGATCAATTTCTACATTCGTGATAAATCGCATCGAAACTTTGACCCAGCCTTTTTTAATATCTATATGGAAATCGTTCAGTTTACTGAAAAATGTATAAACACAGAAATGACACACTAGGCTTGTTGATTTTTATCATTTTCAAAATTAAAATGACTATAATTCATCTCAGCTGTTCAATAAAACAAAATGAAACAACTCTGATACATCTGCATTCTATTTCATACGAAGGAAAATGTGTTGCTTGTTCCCTTTATTGCTTGCTAAATGTTCCCGCGGAACGTCTAATAGAGTCTGGAAACAGGCCCTTCGGCCCAACATGCCCACACCGGCCAACAATGTCCCAGCTACACTAGTCCCACCTGCCTGCGTTTGGTCCATATCCCTCCAAATCTGTCCTATCCATGTACCCGTCTAACTGTTTCTTAAACGTTGGGATAGTCCCAGCCTCAACGACCTCCTCCGGCAGCTTGTTCCTTACACCCATACATCCATACATACACCCTCTGTGTAAACAAGTTAACCCTCAGATTCCTGTTAAATCTTTTCCCCTTCACCTTAAATCTCTGGTCCTCGATTCCCCGATTCTGGGCATCTACCCAATCTGTTCACCTCATGATTTTGTACACCTCTATTAGATCAGCCGTCATCCTCCTGCACTCCAAGGAAGAGAGTCCCAGCCTGTTCAACCTATGTCAACAGCTCAGACCCTCTAATGGGAATAAAAACTACAAAATAATGGTATTCCATCTTTCCAGTAGATTTGAAGTAAAATGCAAGTCCGCGCCGACCAGCGATCCCCGCGCACTAACACTATCCTACACACACTAGGGACAAGTTACACTTATACCAAGCCAAATAACCTGGAAACCTGCACGTCTTTAGAGTGTGGGAGGGCAGCAAAGATCTTGGAGTAAACCCACGCAGGTCACGGGGAGAGAACGTACAAACTCCGTACAGGCAGCACCCGTGGTCGGGATCGAACCTGGGTCTCTGGGGCAGTGAGGCAGCAACTCTACCGCTGCGCCACCGTGCCACCCTATCTAAGTATCTAAGTCCGGTATTTGGCACCATGTTTGAACCACAATTCTCCTGGCAGCACTATGAAGGAATACACAATGTGGAGCCCTGGGGTGAGCCATAGACTTTCTGAATTCCCCAGCAATCCCACCTCAAAGGCAATGGCTAAACACAAGGTCATTTACATTCCATCAATCAATTGAGTTTTTAACATTACTTATATTTTTTCAAAATGTTTAAATTATCAACAATTTCTAGATTTCTCCGAATTTTTCTGAACACAAGAGACACGAGGTGAGGAGGCAAGGAGGAATTTCTTTAGTCAGAGGGTGGTGAATCTGTGGGATTCGTTGCCGCAGAAGGCTGTGGAGGCCAAGTCAATGGATATTTTTATGGCAGAGATAGATAGATTCTTGGTGTCAAGGGATATGGGGAGAAGGCAGGAGAATGGGGTTGATAGATCAGCCATGATTGAAAGAATTGGTGGAGAGGACTTGATGGGCCGAATGGCCTAATTCTGGTCAATAAACAATAGACAATAGACAATAGGTGCAGGAGTAGGCCATTCAGCCCTTCGAGCCAGCACCGCCATTCAATGTGATCATGGCTGATCATTCTCAATCAGTACCCCGTTCCTGCCTTCTCCCCATACCCCCTGACTCCGCTATCCTTAAGAGCTCTATCCAGCTCTCTCTTGAAAGCATCCAACGAACTGGTCTCCACTGCCTTCTGAGGCAGAGAATTCCACACCTTCACCACTCTCTGTCTGAAAAAGTTCTTCCTCATCTCCGTTCTAAATGGCCTACCCCTTATTCTTAAACTGTGGCCCCTTGTTCTGGACTCCCCCAACATTGGGAATATGTTTCCTGCCTCTAATGTGTCCAATCCCCTAATTATCTTATATGGTCCTATCACTTATGAACACACGTAGGTATTCGGAGAAGTCGACAGCTGGCAAAGCTGGCAAATGTCAAGTTTGTCCCCCCCCCCCAGCTATTTTCATAGGTGGGATTTGTGAATGCACAGGTATGCTGGTTGCAACAGGTTAGATCGAGGTCTTACTTACCATTATGGGTTATAGAAGAGGCAAGCCAATATGTTTTAATTTCAGCCAGCAGAGAGCAAAACATTACACCACCAGCTGTCATCTGAGACTATTATTGATAGACCTACAAAACTGAATCTGCTTCCATTTCGAGTCTAAAGCCATTTAGGTGATGAATCGAAAAGAATACACCGTTAATCATTCGTTTAAAAAAAAAAAAGTTTTCCATCTAATAATTAGCTTTTCTTATTTTGCCTGAGATTTCTGGTTCTGGTTCAGTCAGAATTTATAATCCACCCCCTAAAGCATCTTATCGGGATGCATCACAGCCTGGTAGACACAGAGTGCTGGAGTAACTCAGCGGGTCAGGCAGCATCTCTGAAGAGAAGGAATGGGTGACGTTTCGGGTCGAGACCCTTCTCCAGACATCACAGCCTGGTTTGGGAACAGCTCCATCCAAGACCGCAAGAAATTGCAGAGAGTTGTGGATGCAGTCCAGACCATCGCACACACAAACCAACCTCCCTTCCATTGACTCCATCTACACCTCACGCTGCCTCGGGAAGGCCAGCAGCCCAGACCATCGCACACACAAACCAACCTCCCTTCCATTGACTCCATCTACACCTCACGCTGCCTCGGCAAGGCCAGCAGCATAATCAAGGACCAGTCTCACCCCGGTCACTCCCTCTTCTCCCCTCTCCCATCGGGCAAGAGGTACAGAAGTGTGAAAACGCACATCTCCAGATTCAGGGACAGTTTCTTCCCAGCTGTTATCAGGCAACTGACCCATCCCACCACAACCAGAGAGCAGTGCTGAACTACTATCCACCTCATTAAAGACCATCGGATTATCTTTCATCAAACTTTACTGCACTTTATTTTGCACAAGACGTTATTCCCTTATCATGTATCTGTACACTGTGGACGGCTCGATTGTAATCGTGTATTGTCTTTCGACTGACTGGTTAGCACGCAACAATAAGCTTTTCACTGTACCTCAGTACACGTGACAATAAACAAAACTAACTAACAGTGAACAGTGAAGTGTCAACTAAATTGGTGGGCCAGGAGCCACATACCTGCTACTCTGTGAGAGGGTGGGAGCTTTTCTTCTCCCGGGAGAATCTTCAGATTGCATTTCTTTTACAACAACTGTGAGCGGCACGGTGGCGCAGTGGTAGAGTTGCTGCCTCACAGCGCCAGAATCCCGGGTTCGATCCTGACTACGGGCGCTGTTTGTATGGAGTTTGTACGCTCTCCCCGTGACCTGCCTGGGTTTCTCCGGGTGCTCCGGTTTCCTCCCACACTCCAAAGACGTAGAAGTTTGTACATTAATTGGCTTGGTATAATTGTAAATTGTCCCCAGCGTGTGTAGGAGAGAGTTAGTGTGCGAGGGACGCTGGTCGCCATGGTCTCAGTGGGCCGAAGGGCCTTTTACTGCAGTGTATCTCCAAACTAAACTAAACTAATCCAGCAGTTAACTTTTTTTTTTAGAGATACAGCGCTGAAACAGGCCCTTCGGCCCACCGGGTCCGCGCCGCCCAGCGATCCCCGCACACTAACACTATCCTACACACACTAGGGACAATTTTTTACATTTATACCAAGCCAATTAACCTACATACCTGCACGTCTTTGGAGTGTGGGAGGAAACTGAAGATCTCGGAGAAAACACACGCAGGTCACGGGGAGAACGTACAAACGCCATACAGACGGCGCCCGTAGTCGGGATCGAACCTGAGTCTCCGGCGCTGCATTCGCTGTAAAGCAGCAACTCTACCGCTGCGCCACCGTGCCGCCGTAACTTTACAGAGGCCGATTAATTTATAAATCCGCCTGTTATTGGGATGAGGGATTGAAACCGGGCAACTTGGAGAACGTGCAAACTCCACACAGACAGCACCCGTGGTCAGGATGGAACCCGGGCCTCTTGCGCTGTGAGGCAGCAGCTCTACCCGCTGCGCCACCAATTTACTATTGCGTGAGCATGAGTGTGGAGTTAGACTGTGCCACCTAAACAAATTGAAGAGAAATATTACACAATGTTGTTTAAAACAAGCGGAAGTATTATTAAATGCAACGCAGAAATGTAAATACATTTTATTCCCTCCAACCTACTTATGCCATCTAAAGTGCTCTTAATTAATCCCAGTCAAATTTAAAGTTATTAATTCTACACCCTTTCACATTCAACACACAATTAAAATTCAGTGACATAATCATTTCAGGATTACTGTGTTTTAATTCCATATTTAGGAAGTAATCTTGCTGACGCTGGGTGAAATCTGTGACTTTTGATCATCAAATCATATTCTGTTGAGGAATGGATAATTCTCTTTGTTATTGTAAATGCTCATTAATATTTATACAAACTGTGAAGGCAACTATGAAGTTTGTGCGTGATGTCAAGCAGTTTAGTTTGGAGACACAGAGAGGCAGCGCGGAAACAGGCCCTTCGGCCCACTGAGTCCGCGCCACCAACCAGCGATCCTCGCACACTAGCACTAATCCAACACACACTAGGGAAAAAAATTACATTCGTACCGAGCTAATTAACCTACAAAGAAACCTGCACGTTTTTGAAGTGCGGAGTTGTGAATCTGTGGAATTCTCTGCCTCAGAAGGTAGTTGAGGCCAGTTCATTGGCTATATTTAAGAGGGAGTTAGATGTGGCCCTTGTGGCTAAAGGGATCAGGGGGTATGGAGAGAAGGCAGTTACAGGATACTGAGTTGGATGATCAGCCATGATCATGTTGAATGGCGGTGCAGGCACGAAGGGCCGAATGGCCTACTCCCGCACCTATTTTCTGTTTCTATGTTTCTAGAAGGCAGTGGAGGCCAATTCTCTGAATGCATTCAAGAGAGTGCTAGATAGAGCTCTTAAGGATAGCGGAGTCAGGGGGTATGGGGAGAAGGCAGGAACGGGGTACTGATTGAGAATGATCAGCCATGATCACATTGAATGGCGGTGCTGGCTCGAAGGGCCGAATGGCCTCCTCCTGCACCTATTGTCTATTTTCTATGTCAAACCCGTAGAAACCCCACGCAGGTCACGGGGAGAATGTACAAACTCCGTACAGACAGCACTCGTAGTCGGGATGGAACCAGGGGTCTCCGGCGCTGTGAGGCTGCAACTCTACCGCTGGAGAATTCTTTCTCCACTGAATTTCTGTTAATAAAAGCCAACCTTTCTCATCCGCACATCAGAGCAGGTTTTCCAGCCAGTCCCCAATCTTGTGGTGGGCAATTAAATCTTTCCCTTGAATTTTTATTTTCCCCTTTGGGGGGTAACGTGAAGGGGAGATGCCAATTTTCAGTGCGTGTGCAGTAACCGGTCTGAAGACAGCCAAAGGCATCTGCCGACAATCACAACTGGCCAGTGACTGCCACGGCTACAATACTCAATTTACAATTCATTCATCTTATGCTTTTATCACCCAGTCCAAGGCATCTGAGATGCTGTCTGCCTCTGGACTCTGTCTTTATGAACCGCACAAAATAACCGCTCGGGAACGGAGACAATACATCGCAAAGGCTTGTCTGATGTGTGATCCAGAAAGCAATCAATAGACTCGACCCGAAACCTCGCCCATTCCTTCTCTTCTGAGATGCTGCCTGACCTGCTGAGTTACTCCAGCATTTTGTGAATAAATAGACAATAGGCAATAGATAATAGGTGCAGGAGTAGGCCATTCAGCCCTTCGAGCCAGCACCACCATTCAATGTGATCATGGCTGATCATTCTCAATCAGTACCCCGTTCCTGCCTTCTCCCCATACCCCCTGACTCCGCTATCCTTACGAGCTCTATCTAGCTCTCTCTTGAATGCATCCAGAGAACTGGCCTCCACTGCCTTCTGAGGCAGAGAATTCCACAGATTTACAACTCTCTGACAGAAAAAGTTTTTCCTCATCTCAGTTCTAAATGGTCTACCCCTTATTCTTAAAATGTGGCCCCTGGTTCTGGACTCCCCCAACATTGGGAACATGTTTCCTGCCTCTAACGTGTCCAACCCCTTAATAATCTTATATGTTTCAATAAGATCCCCTCTCATCCTTCTAAATTCCAGTGTAAACAAGCCTAGTCGCTCTAGTCTTTCAACATACGACAGTTCCGCCATTCCGGGAATTAACCTAGTAAACCTACGCTGCATGCCCTCAATAGCAAGAATATCCTTCCTCAAATTTGGAGACCAAAACTGCACACAGTACTCCAGGTGCGGTCTCACCAGGGCCCGGTACAATTGCAGAAGGACCTCTTTGCTCCTATACTCAACTCCTCTTGTTATGAAGGCCAACATTCCATTGGCTTTCTTCACTGCCTGCTGTACCTGCATGCTTCCTTTCAGTGACTGATGCACTAGGACACCCAGATCTCGTTGTACGTCCCCTTTTCCTAACTTGACACCATTCAGATAATAATCTGCCTTCCTATTCTTACCACCAAAGTGGATAACGTCGCCCATTCCTTCTCTTCTGAGATGCTGCCTGACCTGCTGAGTTACATTATCCACATTAAACTGCATCTGCCATGCATCCGCCCACTCACACAACCTGTCCAAGTCACCCTGCAACCTCATAGCATCTTCCTCACAGTTCACACTGCCACCCAGCTTTGTATCATCTGCAAATTTGCTAATGGTACTTTTAATCCCTTCATCCAAGTCATTAATGTATAAAGTCAGTAAATTGTTTTGAAATTATCAATGCAGCGATTTTCATTAAGTGTTCGCGATGGTTTTGGTGCACCTGTTTCATCTCTGAGAAATATATTTTTAATGATGTACATGTGTCTATTGGGCATGTGCACGTATGATAATCGCCAGCACTGGCGGACAGCTGCAATAAAGATTACAATCAGTACAACTAATTACTCCCTCTGGTTCCAGCTCTTGATTCATTATTCTTGATTAGTACGGGGTTAGGGGTTATGGGAAGAAGGCAGGAGAATGGAGTTAGGAGGGAGAGATAGATCAGCCATGAGTGAATGGCGGAGTTGACTTGATTGGCCAATTGGCCTAATTCTGCTCCTATCCCTTATGAACTCTACACCAGTGTAGAGTAACAGAGTTTTGAGATTGAAATCCCATTCATAGAAACATAGAAACATAGACAATAGGTGCAGGAGGAGGCCATTCAGCCCTTCGAATCAGCATCGCCATTCATTGTGATCATGACTGATCGTCCACAATCAGTAACCCGTGCCTGCCTTCTCCCCATATCCCTTGATTCCGCTAGCCACTAGAGCTCTATCTAACTCTCTTTTAAATTCATCCAGTGAATTGGCCTCCACTGCCCTCTGTGGCGGAGAATTCCACAAATTCACAACTCTGTGGGTGAAAAAACCTTTTCTCACCTCAGTTTTAAATTCAGTGGACCTGTTTACAAAATTCTTCATTGCATCAATTGCTGTCTTCAAGGGGGTTCCGCTGGTGGAAGTACAATCTACTGAAAGAGTCCATGGAGCTTGAAGCACTCTTCAAATGAAAGGTCACAATCCAAATTGTCACCTATCCATGTTCGCCAGCGATGCTGCCTGACACGATTGCCCTACCTTTATCCACCCATCTGCCTATGCACCCCCACCCCTCCCTCACCAGTATCCAACTATCTCTTGCCAGGTGTCTTCCTGCCCCCACCTCTCTCCCAGCTTTTCCCCCCCTCGACCCACCCCAACACAAACACTCAACTCAAAGAGTCCCAATTCAAAGCATCACCTATCCATGTTTTCCACAGATGCTGCCTGACCTGCTGAGTTGCTCCAGCACTCTGTGAAACATCACCTATCCATGTTGTGCAGAGATGCTGCCTGACCCGCTGAGTTACTCCAGCACTCTGTGAAACGTCACCTATCCATGTTCTCAGAGATGCTGCCTGACCCGCTGAGTTACTCCAGCACTCTGTGAAACGTCACCTATCCATGTTCTCCAGAGATGTTGCCTGGCCCGCTGAGTTACTCCAGCACTTTATCTCTTCTTTTGTGAACCAGCACCTGCAGTTCCTTGATGCCACCCTGTCAACTACATCAGATTAGCGTGAAACGTGTCATGGCATTAATTGGCGGTGGTTACGGAGGTGTCCCATCTAAGCTAGTCCCACTAGTACATGCTTGCCCAGATCCTTCTAAACCTTTCCTACCCATATCCCCGTCCAAATATATTTTAAATGGTGTTGTTGCAGCTGTTTCAATTACGTCCTCTCAACGCACATTCCATATATCCACCCCCTCCCCCATCTCTCTTTTCCAGCATTCTCCCAAAGAAAGGTCTCCACCCAAAATGTTGCCTGCCTGTCCATCTCCCTCCACAGATGCTGCCTGACGTGCTGAGTTCCTCCAGCACTTTGTGTTTGGCCAACAAAAGTAAATTGTGTACTAAACGGTGAAGTGATCATCCAGTATCGGGGCGGCGCGGTGGAAGCGTTGCCACCTTACAGCGCCAGGGGCCCGGGTTGGATCCTGAGTACGTTCTCCCCGTGACCTGCGTGGGTTTTCTCCGGGATCTTCTGTTTCCTCCCACACTCCAAAGACGTGCAGGCTCGCAGGTTAATTGGCTTGGCGTAATTGTAAATTGTCACAAATTTAGTTTAGTTTAGAGATACAGCGCGGAAACAGGCCCTTTCGGCCCACCGGGTCCGCGCCGACCAGCGATCCCCGCACACTAACACTATCCTACACCCACTAGGGACAATTTTTACATTTGCCCAGCCAATTAACCTACAAACCTGCACGTCTTTGGAGTGTGGGAGGAAAGCGAAGAAACTCGGAGAAAACCCACGCAGGTGACGGGGAGAACGTACAAACTCCGTACAGACGGCACCTGTGGTCGGGATGGAACCCGGGTCACCGGTGCTGCATTCGCTGTAAGGCAGCAACTCTACCGCTGCGCCACCGTGCCCGCCCACCGCGCGTGTGTGTGTAGGGTAGTGCTAGTGTACGGGGTGATCGCTGGTTGGTGCGGACTCGGTGGGCCGAAGGGCCTGTTTCCGCGCCGTATCTCCAAACTAATCCACTTGTGAGAGTCTTGACAGCACTGGAATTTTACAGCAAATGCTTCACGAGAGGCTTGGCGGCGAACTGCCCTGGATTGGAGGCTGCCTCCTTTATTGGGTATTCCAGGCCTTGCTTCCTTCTGCAGAATTGTTTGTTTAATAGCCCATTAAATCTATACATGCAAGCGGACAATAATAGACCAGCTGTCTACTGTCTAATGTTTTATAGACACAACACACATAATAAACCACTTCCACAGCCCAACAGAAAAGGACAGATTAACAAAAGAATCCTGTTAGTTTAAGAGCCTTTTGTATTTCTGAGCATGTTACCAGTAAATATTGTCTCCCATTGATCAGGCACCTGCCCCTAATACATATTTGCACATCTCCTTATTTGCTGAAAGTTATACCCTCATTTTGTTTATTACTGTTTGGTATCACAAACACATGGAGATCGTAGCGATTAAATAAGGTCACAGTAATCTAACATGCGACT
Organism: Rhinoraja longicauda; assembly: GCF_053455715.1. NCBI lineage: Eukaryota > Metazoa > Chordata > Chondrichthyes > Rajiformes > Arhynchobatidae > Rhinoraja > Rhinoraja longicauda. Next base: position 2,116,648 of record NC_135973.1, read on the forward strand.
GAAAACAAGATGCTCATCGTCCCCCACACTCGATCCACCTTTCTGAACATAAAACGGAACGAGCAGTCGCGAGAGGCCCGCTTAGCCCAAACGGAAAAATCCTGCTCTTTCTGCAAAACGAGGCAATGTCATTTACCCCCCCCCCCCCCGCCAACCTCTCCTAATGAAAGTTCGAGCCGTATTTAAGCATAACGTACATATTGCACCAGGGCCCAGTGACTGCAGCATCATTTAACTGCGTAGGACGGAAATGCAGATGCTGATTCAAGCCAGAGATGGACACAAAATGCTGGAGTAACTCAGCGGGACAGGCAGCATCTCAGGAGAGAAGGAATGGGTGACGTTTCGGGTCGAGACCCTTCTGCAGACTGAGGATCAGTCTGATCAGTCTGAAGAATGGTCTCGACCCGAAACATCACCCATTCCTTCTCTCCAGAGACGCTGCCTGACCCGCTGAGTTACTCCAGCATTTCGTGTCTACCAAGGAAATGCAGACGCTGGCTTAAACCCTGACGACACACACAAAAAGCTGGAGTAACTCAGCGGGTCAGGCAGCATCTCTGGAGAGAAGGAATGGGTGACGTTTCGGGTTGAGACTCTCCTTCAGTCTGAACAAGGCTCTCGACCCGAAACGCCACCTATTTCTTTTCTCCAGAGGTGCTGCCTGACCCACTGAGTTACTCCAGCATTTCGTGTCTGCCTTTGCTAATATCTGTATCAGTTTGTATGTGTTTTAAATACGTCAGTGCACATTTTAGTTTTAGAGATACAGGATGCAGAGAGGCCCTCCAGACCACCGAGACCAGCGGTCACGCGTTCACACTAGTTCTATGTTATCTACTCAACATACTGAGGGCAATTTTTACAGGGTACAATTAGCCTGCAAACCAGCAAGTCTTTGGGATGTGGGAGGAATGCAGAGCTCAGCATGGACAGCTGTTATCAGGCAACTGAACCATCCTACCACAACCAGAGAGCGGTCCTGAACTACTACCCACCTCATTGGTGACCCTCGGACTATCCTTGATCGGACATTGTTGGCTTTACCTTGCACTAAAGTTAGGAACAGGGGACGTACAACGAGATCTGGGTGTCCTAGTGCATCAGTCACTGAAATGAAGCATGCAGGTACAGCAGGCAGTGAAGAAAGCCAATGGCATGTTGGCCTTCATAACAAGAGGAGTTGAGTATAGGAGCAAAGATGTCCTTCTGCAGTTGTACAGGGCCCTACTGAGACCACACCTGGAGTACTGTGTGCAGTTTTGTTCTCCAAATTTGAGGAAGGATATCCTTCCTATTGAGGGCGTGCAGCATAGGTTTACTAGGTTAATTCCCGGAATGGCGGGACTGTCATATGTTGAAAGACTGGAGCGACTAGGCTTGCATGCATTGGTATTTAGAAGGATGAGAGGGGATCTTATCGAAACGTATAAGATTATTAAGGGGTTGGACATGTTCGAGGCAGGAAACATGTTCCCAATGTTGGGGGAGTCCAGAACAAGGGGCCACAGTTTAAGAATAAGGGGTTGGCCATTTAGAACGGAGATAAGGAAAAACTTTTCCACTCTGAGAGTTGTGAATCTGTGGAATTCTCTGCCTCAGAAGGCAGAGGAGGCCAATTCTCTGAATGCATTCAAGAGAGAGCTAGATAGAGCTCTTAAGGATAGCGGAGTCAGGGGGTATGGGGAGAAGGCAGGAACGGGGTACTGATTGAGAATGATCAGCCATGATCACATTGAATGGCGGTGCTGGCTTGAAGGGCCGAATGGCCTCCTCCTGCACCTATTGTCTATTGTCTATTGGTACACGTGGCAATAAACTAAACTGAACTAAACAAGTTGGGCCGAAGGGCCTGTTTCCCTGCTGTACGGCTGGCTGTAGGCCACTCAGCCCCTCGTGTCTGCTGGGCCAATGTAGATCTTTGACCTCAGCACCACATCCCTGCATTAATGTCCTATCCTCTGATTCCCGTAACTTGTCAAAATCCATTTCTATTTCCACTGAGAGTGAAGTAATGGACATTTCCATAGAAACACTCAGACTAAGTTGCTTGAAGGAGACCTGAAATATTGATGGTTCACCGACAATCCGCAGGGATGTGGTGCCAACCCCCGTGGTTAATGCCGGCTGCTTTTAATGGAAGCATTAGTGTCTGGCTGCTTATAAAGACACCACGCCCACTGTGAAAACATGCAAACCCTGCACAAAGATTTAAGGTTCGGTCCCTCCGTTCCCTCCAAAGATCTTCGGTTTCCTCCCACACTCCAAAGACGTACAGGTATGTAGGTTAATTGGCTGGGTAATATGTAAAAAAATTGTCCCTAGTGTGTGTAGGATAGTGTTAATGCGCGGGGATCGCTGGGCTGCACGGACTCGGTGGGCCGAAGGGCCTGTTTCCGCGCTGTACCTCTAAAAACAAAGTCCTCTTCCCAGACCAGCTACTTCCCACCAGCCATCAGCTTCTTTAACAATACAGAGTTTAGAAGAATGAGAGGGAACCCTATTGAAACTAACCGAATAGTGAAAGCTGTAGGAAGAAAACTTCAGGTGCTGGTTAAAATCGAAGGTAGACACAAAATGCTGGAGTAACTCAGTGGGTCAGGCAGCATCTCGGGAGAGAAGGAATGGGTGACGTTTCGGGTCTGAAGAAGGGTCTCAACCCAAAACGTCACCCATTCCTTCTCTCCCGAGATGCTGCCTGGCCCGCTGAGTTACTCCAGCTTTTTGTGTCTACCTTCGAATAGTGAAAGGCTCGGATAGAGTGGATGTGGAGAGGATGCTTCCACTAGTGGGAGAGTCTAGGACCGGAGGGCACAGCCTCAGAATTAAAGGACGTTCCTTTAGGAAGGAGATGAGGATGAATTTCTCGAGTCGGAGGGTGGTGAATCTGTGGAACTCATTGCCACAGAATGCAGTGGAGGCCAAGTCAGTGGGTATATTTTAGCCAAGGATTGAAGAGTTGCGAATTGTGAAGCCAGAGGAGGGAATGTGGGTGCAGAGAAAGGGGTAGGGGGTGCCAGGGGGTGCACAGGGGTGCGGGACGGAGAGGAAAGAAAGAGGGGGGGGTGGAGGGAATCAAACCGGAGGGAGGTTGATAGAGGTTAGCTAAAAATGGAGAATTCAACGTTCATACTGCTGGGTTGCCCTCTACCCACGTGGAATATTGGGTGCTGGCCCTCCAGTTTGTGTGCGGCCTCACTCTGACAATGGAGGAGGTCCAGGACTGAAAGGTCAGTGTGGGAATGGGAAGGGGTGTTGAAATGGTTAACAACCGGGAGATCAAGCAGGCCTTGGCACAGCAACTACCATCCATCATGGGCATTATGGGCTAGATAGAGCTCTTAAGGATAGCGGAGTCAGGGGGTATGGGGAGAAGGCAGGAATGGGGTACTGATTGAGAATGATCAGCCATGATCACATTGAATGGCTGAGTTACTCCAGCACTCTGTGTCCTTTTTTCCCCCATAAACCAGCACCTCCAGTTCCTTGTAGTTGCACTGTTTTTTTCTAAATGAATGGATTTCTGACAAATACAAACCATTCTGAGGTGTGATAGGTTTGGGATTTGTGGGCTGTCAGAGCTTCCAAAGCAGGTTGAGGGCAGAGAGATGCATTTGCAACTCAGCAAGGCTACAGGTGGATGAGGGGTGGCAGTGTTCAACAACAAGGGAAACTGGCTCAATAGACAATAGACAATAGACAATAGGTGCAGGAGGAGGCCATTCGGCCCTTCGAGCCAGCACCGCCATTCAATGTGATCATGGCTGATCATTCTCAATCAGTACCCCGTTCCTGCCTTCTCCCCATACCCCATGACTCCGCTATCCTTAAGAGCTCTATCTAAGCTCTCTCTTGAATGTATTCAGAGAATTGGCCTCCACTGCCCTCTGAGGCAGAGAATTCCACAAGTTCCTGTCCAAACGAATTGCACTGAGGCATTGGTGCTGCCTCACCGCGTGAGAGACCCGGGTTCGATCCCGACCGCGGCTGCTGTCCGTATGGAGTTTGCACGTTCTCGCTGTGACCGCGTGGGTTTGCTCCGGGTGCTCCGGTTTCCTCCCACATCCCAAAGACGCTCGGGTTTGCAGATGGTGTTGGGAAGAAAAAAAAACTGCAGATGCTGGTTTAAATCGAAGGCAGACACAAAATGCCGGAGTAACTCAGCAGGTCAGGCAGCATCTCTGGGGAGAAGGAATGGGTGACGTTTCGGTTCGAGACCCTTCTGCAGCAGAAGACCCTTCTTCAACAGAATGGCGGAGTAGACTTGATGGGCCGAATGGCCTAATTCTGCTCCTAGAACTTGCAAAGTAGTGTAGAAGGGCGGCACGGTGGCACAGCGGTAGAGTTGCTGCCTTACAGCGAATGCAGGGCCGGAGACCCGGGTTCCATCCCGACTACGGGCGCCGTCTGTACGGAGTTTGTACGTTCTCCCCGTGACCTGTGTGGGTTTTCTCCGAGATCTTCGGTATCCTCCCACACTCCAAAGACGTGCAGGTTTGTAGGTTAATTGGCTTGGTGTAAGTGTAAAAATTGTCCCTAATGGGTGTAGGATAGTGTTAGTGTGCGGGGAACGCTGGTCGGTGCGGACTTGGTGGGCCGAAAGGGCTTGTCACTGTGGTGCATTGATCATTTAATCAATTCATCTGGATCCAAACGTGATTAAATTCACAAAACATGAATTCGGAAGCGTGCTAGAGACAGAACCTGTACAGTACAGTACCACTGCACTTCACCCCGGCAGTCAAACCAAAAACACTATGAAGTGAACAATTTTGCAGCCTGATTCAAACTAATTAGATATCTATAATGTTGGCCACAGTGAGATAAGCATTATGAGGTTTCAGAGCAAACCCTTCATTAGATTTGTGGTAAAGGTTTTTTCGCTTGGTGTGACAGAATCCAATTAGTTGAAACGCTGACTTTAATAACATCGACAACACTTTGTGGAAGCTTCTTCCACAGGCATGTGCTACATAGGTCCGTGTTGTCTGAGAACTGAAACATTGGCCCAGTAGGGTTGCCAACTGTCCCGTATTAGCCGGGACATCCCGTATTTTTGGGTCAAATTGGTTTGTCCCATACGGGACCGCCCTTGTCCCGTATTAGTAGGGTTTGCCAACTTCCTCGCTTCCAAAGAAGGGTGACGTCACCGCCCCGCGCCCCACGTGACCTCACCCAGCCAGCAGCCACGTGCTCCCGCTCCACCAATGGCTGCCGCCATTGGCGGAGCGGGAGCACGTGGCCGCTGGCTGGGTGAGGTCACGTGGGGCACGGGGACGGTGACATCACCTTGTCCCATATTTGGGAGCGAGGAAGTTGGCAACAATAGACAATAGACAATAGACAATAGGTGCAGGAGTAGGCCATTCAGCCCTTCGAGCCAGCACCGCCATTCAATGCGATCATGGCTGATCACTCTCAATCAGTACCCCTTTCCTGCCTTCTCCCCATACCCCCTCACTCCGCTATCCTTAAGAGCTCTATCCAGCTCTCTCTTGAAAGCATCCAACGAACTGGCCTCCACTGCCTTCTGAGGCAGAGAATTCCACACCTTCACCACTCTCTGACTGAAAAAGTTCTTCCTCATCTCCGTTCCAAATGGCCTACCCCTTATCCTTAAACTGTGGTCCCTTGTTCTGGACTCCCCCAACATTGGGAACATGTTTCCTGCCTCTAATGTGTCCAATCCCCTAATTACCTTATATGTTTCAATAAGATCCCCCCTCATCCTTCTAAATTCCAGTGTATACAAACCTTATGCAGCAGTGCGGAAGGCAGGCCAAGGACTGCTGGCCAGGTAACTAGATTGGTATGCAGCTGAGAGAGCGAGCAAGATTCTTACACGTCAAGGAACTGATAACATGGAGCATAATCTGACAACATGGCAAGGTGGTCCTTCTCCAGTTGTACAGGGCCCTAGTGAGACCGCACCTGGAGTACTGTGTGCAGTTTTGGTCTCCAAATTTGAGGAAGGGTATTCTTGCTATTGAGGGCGTGCAGCGTAGGTTTATTAGGTTAATTCCCGGAATGGCGGGACTGTCGTATGTTGAAAGACTGGAGCGACTAGGCTTGTATACACTGGAATTTAGAAGTATGAGAGGGGATCTTATCGAAACGTATAAGATTATTAAGGGGTTGGACACGTTAGAGGCAGGAAACATGTTCCCAATGTTGGGGGAGTCCAGAACAAGGGGCCACAGTTTAAGAATAAGGGGTAGGCCATTTAGAACGGAGATGAGGAAAAACTTTTTCAGTCAGAGAGTTGTGAAACTGTGGAGTTCTCCGCCTCAGAAGGCAGTGGAGGCCAATTCTCTGAATGCATTCAAGAGAGAGCTAGATAGAGCTCTTAAGGATAGCGGAGTCAGGGGGTATGGGGAGAAAGCAGGAATGGGGTACTGATTGAGAATGATCAGCCATGATCACATTGAATGGCGGTGCTGGCTCGAAGGGCTGAATGGCCTCCTCCTGCACCTATTGTCTATTGTCTATTGACCTCAGTAAACAGAGAAAGAATATTATGTTGGAAGGAACTGCAGATGCTGGTTGAAACCGAAGATAAACACAAAAAGATGGAGTAACTCAGCGGGTCAGGCAGCATCTCTGGAGAGAAGGAATGGGTGACGTTTCAGGTCGAGACCCTTCTTCGGACTAGGAGTCAGGGGAAAGGGAAACAAGTGATATAGATGGTGATGCTTTATTCTTAATTGTTAACTGTATGTTTGTGTTGTCGTTTGTGAGCGGAGCAACAAGGCACATTCCTTGTATGTGCACATACTTGGCCAATAAATGTATTCATTCATTCATTCATTCATTCATCTATTAGTTTTGTTTAATTTAGAGATACATAACGGAAACAGGCCCTTCGGCCCACTGAGTCCATGCCGACCAGTGATCACTGGCACACCAGTTCTATCCCACACACTTGGGACAATTTACAGAGGGCCAATTAACCTACAAACCCGCACGTCTTTAGCATGCGGGAGGAAACCGGAGCACCTGGAGAAAACCCACGCATGTCACGGGGAGAACGTACAAACTCCGTACAGACAGCACCCGCAGTGAATCAGTCTGAAGAAGGGTCTCGACCCGAAACGTCGCCCATTCCTTCTCTCCTGTGATGCTGCCCGACCTGCTGAGTTACTCCAGCATTTTGTGAATAAATACCTTCGGCATCTGCAGTTATTTTCTTCTGCGCCCGAAGTGAGGATCGAACCCGGGGTCTCGGGCGCTGTGAGGCAGCAACTCTACCGCTGCGCCACCGTGCCGCCCTGGCACTGTTAAAGTGGCAATGACCACATTAAACAGTAAAGAATATCTAAACAAAATTACATTTTATTGGTGAGAATTGTACTAGAAACTAGGCTGGACTCGACTGGAAGAATGTTCTCCCAACATGTGTGCGATGTCTTGGCATGAAATATACAAAAATGCAAAATAAGACAAAGATGTGACCAGCGCAGTAGGAATGGGGCATGTGTAGATCGTCAATACACTTACAAGTTAATTGAGATTTAAGTTTCCTGGAACGGGATCTTACTTGGAATGCTGAGCAAATGCATTTTACCACTGCAACAATGGCGTGCAGCGCTGTCTAAGTGGTAAGGTGATCTGGGTGACATTAATTCAGTAAATCTCATCATTGATTTAATTCAGATATGATTCAACCGTTAAACTTTTCTCCTGAGCTTTCTGTTTTGTGGAGTAGGGTGAAAGGTTCCGGTAAATGATGGGCCTGCACCTGTAAAGGCCTAGGATAATCATCCCATTATCTCCTGGAATGTCTGCAGTATTAGAAACGTAGAAAACATAGAATTATAGGTGCAAGAGGAGGCCATTCGGCCCTTCAATAGACAATAGACAATAGGTGCAGGAGGAGGCCGTTCAGTCCTTCGAGCCAGCACCGCCATTCAATGTGATCATGGCTGATCATTCTCAATCAGTACCCCGTTCCTGCCTTCTCCCCATACCCCCTGACTCCGCTATCCTTAAGAGCTCTATCTAGCTCTTTCTTGAATGCATTCAGAGAATTGGCCTCCACTGCCTTCTGAGGCAGAGAATTCCACAGATTCACAACTCTCTGACTGAAAAAGTTTTTCCTCGTCTCCATTCTAAATGGCAGACCCCTTATTCTTAAACTGTGGCCCCTTGTTCTGGACTCCCCCAACATTGGGAACATGTTTCCTGCCTCTAACGTGTCCAACCCCTTAATAATCTTATACTTCGAGCCAGCATCGCTATTCAATATGATCACGGCTGATCAATCAAAATCAGTGCCCTGACCCTGATTTCTCCCCATATCCCTTGATTCCGTTAGCCCCTCAGAGCGATATCTAACTCTCTCTTTAAAACTTGTGATGGTGAATGTCACAAACAAGCCAGGCCTTTGAGGCACCCCATGTCTCACAGCTCCAGAGACTGGATTTGAACCTGACCTCAGCTGCTGTCTATGTGGAGTTTGAAAGCCCGTTTGGGTTTCCTCTGGGTGCCAATAATTGATTTTTTTTTTTAAAATTGAAAACAAAGCACGTAACAATAGCAGCGATAGTTAAAAAATGCTGACGTTTTAACATCGCTGGAACTTGGAGAGATATTTTTTTTTTTTAAACCGGCCACATAAATAATTCAACTGTATCTGAAGTATGTGCTGGGCCCGAGTGTGATCACAAAACCCAACATCCTCTAAGTGCATTTAAGCAAATATTAAAACAAATGAATGAAGAGATTGCATTAAACTCTTTCCCCCCTCACACGCCAAGTTCTCTCTCCGTTATTGCTGATCACAATTACAGCAATCAAATGCCAATCCTCTCTTTTTTGTATCTATAAAATCCGAATACTTTCCGAGGGGGAATCGTGCGGCTATAATCATTAAATATTTATGCCCGTGTCCACTTTCCCAGCCACAAAGATAAATCCTCTTCGTTTGTTTTTTACATGTCCCAGCGTCTGTTCGAAGCACTATATTTAACTGTCTCTTCATTTCGGAAGGAAAAGACGCTCTCTGATCTTATCTGCATCTCTGTATGCTAATAAAGAATCCTCCTTCCGCGGACAAACGCAATAAAGTGGAGAGAGAGAGAAGGGGGAGGCAAATGGACGGGCTGCTCTACGTTATCCCCGAGCCCAATCAACCTGGAAACGTTAGCAGAACAGATCTTGTTCATCGGCGGAGAAGATATCCCAGCAACTAGATGAGGCGGTCGATTGATTGCAAAACGAAAAAAAAGAAAAGGGATCTCGACCAAGAGAGAGCTAGATAGAGCTCTTAAGGATAGCGGAGTCAGTGGGTATGGGGAGAAGGCAGGAACGGGGTACTGATTGAGAATGATCAGCCATGATCACATTGAATGGCGGTGCGTACAGGCTCGAAGGGCCGAATGGCCTCCTCCTGCACCTATTGTCTATTGTCTATTGTCTAAAACCGTGGAGCGGTTTTGTAAACTGCTAAATCCCATTGATTTACAGTCTGCATGAGGCAAAGACGTTTTGGGTAGCACTCGGGAAGCTTTTCCCAAACCCCCCCCCCCCCCTTTATTAGCAGAACAGGGGTGCAGTGCGACTGAACAAAACCAGTGTTGCAGCTGACATAAATCATTAACACTGTACCGCACAATTGCTGAATGCGCTGGGTCTACATTACAGCTTCCTGCACTACAGGGACTTAGAGAATGGAATTGGCTGCCGTGAACAGTACTTCATCATTCATCGCGCCTGACGCCAATTTTTTTTTTCCTTCTCTCTCTCTCCGATTCCCCACTTTTGCAATCGCAGCACAAATTAATTCCAGGAATCTTTTGAGGGGAACCATTAGACGATGCGTTCTGGGGGCGGAGGGTGGGGGAGATCCGATGGGTGAATATCCTCACGGCCACAGATCTCTCATCTCGATTTCAGGCCTTGTTTTACACCACACTTAAAGCAGTAATTTATAGCTCGCATTTTACTGCATACATCCCCTGACATCATTCATATGAATCTTGCAGAGTTGGGGAAAAAATATAATACTTAGCTCTTTAAATTCAGGAGCTCTTTGTAACCTAGCAACACATTTTATATCCAATTGCATTAACTGTGTATTACACAAAAAAATACAGTGTTGGGGGGAAAAATGATAGGATAAGACGTGCTGCATTAAATAAAATATTGTTATGCTTGGCAATGAGTAAAGGATCAATAACCAACCGTCAGGAGAGTATTGTGGCAACCAGGCCCACATTTGGTGGTTACCCCCGCCTCGATTTTCTAAAGCTAACAAAAGAAGTTACCACTAAAAGCTGGAGTAACTCAGCGGGTCAGGCAGCATCTCAGGAGAGAAGGAATCTCCAGTTTATCCCACCTCCAGTTTCAATTCTATTTGGAACATTTTTGGAGGACCAAGAACCAAAAATGGGTGACGTATCGGGTCGAGAGCCTTCGTCAGACTGAAGAAGGTGTCTCGACCCGAAACGTTACCCATTCCTTCTCTCCTGAGATGCTGCCCGACCCGCTGAGTTACTCCAGCATTTTGTGAAATAGACACCTTCGATTTATAACAGCATCTGCAGTTATTTTCTTACAACATGCTGCCTGACCTAGCTGAGTTACTCCAGCTTTTCGTGACACCTTCAGTTTACACCAGCATCTGCAGTTATTTTCCTGCACAAAAGAAGTTACCAAATCATAGAAGCTTTGCCCTGTCATGTAAACAGCTTTACCATCGAGCCAACTCAATGAATGATCTCGATGGCTACACCTCAGCAGATAATGAAACGCGGTGATCATTATTGCACGTGTATTGCATGGCACACCAACTACTGATAAGACAAACGCCGGCAGTCACAAGTTTAACCAAACCAAGGGAAAAAAAACCCACAAAAGAAACACAAAGCCAATAACTCACAGATCGCCAGCAAAGCAAAAGAAAGGGAAGGACCGAGTCTTCATCTTTTAATTACATGAGAAGGATAAAAATTTCTACTCTCCTCTCCACAGCATATTAACTCGTTTGGTACTTAACCAGGCCCTCCTGCATAAGAAAGATTATGGGAATGAGACTGAAATGCTTTGCACAAGTCACTCTGCATTAGATGATAACGACAGCCCGGCCGGAATAAATGAAACCCTGCAGTGTTCCTGTCAGGCTTTTTTTAAAAAGTAAATAACTTCTATTCTGACACGTGAAAAGACTAATTCTTCCTCTCCCTGCCACATAAGGCAGCCCTTGTCTGTGGACGGCTCGACTGTAATCGTGTATCGTCTTTCCGCTGACTGGTTAGCACGCAATGAAAAAGCTTTTCGCTGTACCTCGGTACACATGACAATAAACTAAACTGAAGCTGTTTTGACCAGCACTGGAGCATTCCACTGGAAGTTCGGGCGGGGGGGGGGAGACCTGATAGAAGTAACATCATTGAAAATAGGGGCAGGAGGAGGCCATTTGGCCCTTCGAGCCAGCACCAAATCAAATCACAGTCAGGGTAGACAGTCAGAAGCATTGTCCCAGAGTTGGAAATAACTGACCAGAGGCCACAGCTGTAAGGCAAAGTGTAAAGGGCACGAGACGTTGCCTGGACCCGTTGGTTCGAAAAGCGCTTGAATAATTGGTTGGACGGCAGGCAGCCGAAACGCTGCACGATAGCGCGACAATGTGAACGAAACACGACCCGTTGTGAAGGGAGGAAGGTCAGGCGTGGGGAACGCTGGGATAGGGGCCAGTACTCCCGGTGCTGCCAGGCCCGGCAACCCTCCCCCAACTGCACCGGCGCGGCACGACTGGCGGGCCCGGCAACCCTCGCCCAACTGCGCAGGCGTGGCACGGACGGGCCCGGCAACCCTCGCCCAACTGCGCAGGCGTGGCACGGACGGGCCCGGCAACCGTCCCCCAACTGCACCGGCGCGGCACGACTGGCGGGCCCGGCAACCGTCCCCCAACCGCACCGGCGTGACTGCCACCTTGAAACTTGTCCAGTTCACAGTATAAAGTTCATTAAAGTTTATAAAGTGAATTACTTTTAAATATAACAAGACTTGTGAAATGGTGATTAAGGTGGCCCTAAAATGGTGGCGCTATAGTGTTCCGTTTTGGCTGTATTCCGGGAACGTACACACATACAAGATGAGAGTTTTAGTTCTATAACTGTGATGGCCTTCCATCACAGTGAGGAGGGGACTGGAGGAGACTCACTGTGATGGATGTTTCTTTTTTTTGTGTTGGTTGGGGTTGTGTAATTTGCTTATGTTATTGCTTTTATTGTTGGACTGTGGGTGACTAAATTTCGTCCAAAAAACTTGTTTTTTGGATGACAAATAAAGATATCCTGAATCCTGAATCCTGATATATATACAGATGTGCGGGGCACGTTGTTTTAAACAGAGGGTGGTGAGTGCCGGGGTTGACGGTGGAGGCAGATATGATCGTGGCGTTTGGAAAGGCACAGGTGTGTGCAGGGAATGGAGGGACATGAACTATGTGCAGGTAGGTAAGAGTTGGTCTTGGCATCATGTTTAGCACGGATGTTGTGGTTGGAAGGGCCTGTTCCTGTGCTGCTGACTCCTCTTGTAGACTTTGGAGATACAGTGCTGAGACGGGCCCTTCGGCCCACTGAGTCCGTGCCAACCGTGGATCACCCATTCGATACTGCAACTTACCGAAGCCGATTAACCTACACACCCACACGTCTTTGGAGTGCGAGAGGGAACCGGAGCACCCAGAGAAAACCCACTCAGGTCACTGGGAGGAACGCACAAACTCCGTACAGGCAGCACCCGTGGTCAGGATGGAACCCGTGTCTCTGGCGCTGTGAGGCAGCAGCTCTACACGCTGCACCACCGTGCTGTTCTACAGTATGTTCTATTCAGGCAAGAGTAACGAGAGGCTTGATAGAACTCAGCTGACGTGAATACCACCGGCAAATTACCCAAACCTTTGAGGACATTGTGAAGGCAGGTGATAAAGTAAAATGCCAAATGTTAAAAATACAGATCCATCAGAAACTGCAAACGCATTAACATCTCAGCTACGGGACCCTTCACGGCAACTGAAAAATGGTCTGCATCCCAAAGAATAAATGTTTCATTTCTATATTCCACCCTTTGTAGTTTCCTTCTTTCTTAAGTATGCTTAGATTTTAGTTTAGTTTAGAGATACTCAATGTTGATCCTCGGACTATCCTTGATCGGACTTTGCTGGCTTTACCTTGCACTAAACGTTATTCCCTTATCATGCATCATTACACTGTGGACGGCTCGATTGTAATCATGTATAGTCTTTCCACTGACTGGTTAGCATGCAACAAAAGCTTTTCACTGTACCTCGCTCGGTACACGTGACAATGAACTGAACTGATAACTGAGACAGGCCCTTCGGCCCACCGAGCCCGCGCCGACCAGCGATCACACGTCCACACCAGTTCTATGCTATCCCACTTTCACATCCACTCCCTACACACAAGGGGGACAATTTGCAGAGAGCAATTAACCCACAAACCCGCACGTCTATGGGATGTGGAAAGAAACACAGGGGCCACAGTTTAAGAATAAGGGGTAGGCCATTTCGGACTGAGATGAGGAAAAACCTTTTCACCCGGAGAGTTGTGAATCTGTGGAATTCTCTGCCACAGAAGGCAGTGGAGGCCAATTCACTGGATGTTTTCAAGGGAGATTAGATTTAGCTCTTCGGGCTAACGGAATCAAGGGGTATGGGGAGAAAGCAGGAATGGGGTACTGATTGTGGATGATCAGCCGTGATCATGTTGAATGGCGGTGCTGGCTCGAAGGGCCGAATGGCCTACTCCGGCACTTATTTTCTATGTTTCGATGAAAACCAGAGCACCCGGAGAAACTTTTTCAGTCAGAGAGTTGTGAATCTGTGGAATTCTCTGCCTCAGAAGGCAGTGGAGGCCAATTCTCTGAATGCATTCAAGAGAGAGCTAGATAGAGCTCTTAAGGATAGCGGAGTCAGGGGGTATGGGGAGAAGGCAGGAACGGGGTACTGATTGAGAATGATCAGCCATGATCACATTGAATGGTGGTGCTGGCTCGAAGGGTCGAATGGGCTACTCCGGCACTTATTTTCTAAGTTTCTATGAAACCAGAGCACCCGGAGAAAACCCACGTGGTTATAAGGAGAATGTACTAACTCCGGGCAGACAACACCCGTAGTCAGGATGGAACCCGGGTCTCCGGCGCTGTGAGGCAGCAACTCTACCGCTGTGCTCTGTGTCAAAAATAAAACGCCTCCAGGTACCATCCTCACGACGATCAGACCTACTTTAATGGCTCTCCCTTGAATGTTGTCTCATCTCGGGGGTGCCGTCCGTCTGCGGCAGCAGTAAGCCTCTCCCTGCAAATGCCATCGTAACATTTCTCTGAAGGAGAAGACAATTCTGACGGAATTCTGACGAGAATGAATCTGAGCATAAAATTGCTGCAGAGCAGAGAGAGGTCGGTGTGGCAAAGCATGGATAAGCACGAACCAAGGGGGAAAGGCACGTCGTCTCATCGGCAAAGCATGGATAAGCATGAACCAAGGGGGAAAGGCACGTGGTCTCATCGGCAAAGCATGGATAAGCACGAACCAAGGGGGAAAGGCACGTCGTCTCATCGGCAAAGCCAGCAGAACTGATCTCGTGTTCACCACCAGTGCTGATGCTGCTCCGTCTCAAAGCCACGCCGTTACAGATCGGTGTGAATGCCTGTTCTCCGCTAGGCTGGACGTTAGGACAATCGTTTAATGCTGATTGCATTTACAAAGGGCTGAAGCTACATTTTTAGACACTTGTTATTGTTATATTGTTCCTGTTGACTTGACTTGAAAAGGGAATCTCTCAGTAAAAGACAAACCACCCAAAAACAAAATGTTTTTTTTTTTAATTTGTGAAAAAATTCTTCCTGGCAAGGCAATTGTTCCACCATCATTTGCACCTGCCAACAATAGTTGGAGTTGCACCGCTGAAAATATCATCTTGGTTGCACTTTCTGACAAATATATTTGTGAAGGTTTGGCGTGCCTGTGATTCTTTCCGAGCTGCTAACATTCCTAGTTTGTTACACACGTCAAGTGTAGCCCTGGTGCTAACTTAATCTATACATTGCACACCGATCAGCTTCCTGCACGTAAAGACTAACCCAACCTGACCCGAAGAGAGACAGCAAAACGCTGGGGTAACTCAGCGGGACAGGCACCATCTCTGGAGAGAAGGAATGGGTGGCGTTTCGTGTCTTCATGAGGTCATAAGTGATAGGTGCAGAATTAGGCCATTCGGCCCATCAATTCTGGAGGCCAATTCTCTGGATGCTTTCAAGAGAGAGTTAGATAGAGCTCTTAATGATAGCGGAGTCAGGGGGTATGAGGAGAGGGCAGGAACGGGGTACTGATTGAGAATGATCAGCCATGATCACATTGAATGGCGGTGCTGGCTCGAAGGGCCGAACGGCCTCCTCCTGCACCCTTTGTCTATCAAGTCTACTCCGCCATTCAATCATGGCTGATCTATCTCTCCCTCCTAACCCCATTCTCCTGCCTTCTCCCCATAACCCCTGACACCCGTACTGATCAAGAATCTGTCTGTCTCTGCCTTAAAAGGTTCTTTAGTCCGACTAATGACCATTTGGTCACGTACCCTGGGACACTATAAGTTCCAGTCCACAATTTCTTGATGTCTGTAAACTAGGGTTGCCAACTGTCCCGTATTAGCCGGGACGTCCCGTATTTTGGCCTAAATTAGTTTGTCCCGTACGGGACTGCCCTTGTCCCGTATTAGTAGGGTTGCCAACTTCCTCACTCCCAAATACGGGACAAAGGGTGACGTCACCGCCCCGCGCCCCACGTGACCGCGCCCAGCCAGCGGCCACGTGCTCCCGCTCCACCAATGGCGGCCGACTGGTCCGGGTGAGGTCACGTGGGGCGCGGGGCGGTGACGTCAACCTTGGTCCCTTATTTGGGAGTGAAGAAGTTGGCAACCCTGCTGTAAACGCAGACCTGTGCGAGATCGGAAAATGCCAATAGCAAGATGATCGCGGAGATGTGGTGTAGCAGGCAGTGAAGAAAGCGAATGGTATGTTGGCATTCATAGCGAGGGGATTTGAGTATAGGAGCAGGGAGGTTCTGCTACAGTTGTACAGGACATTGGTGAGACCACACCTGGAGTATTGCGTACAGTTTTGGTCTCCTAATCGGAGGAAAGACATTCTTGCCATAGAGGGAGTACAGAGAAGGTTCACCAGATTGATTCCTGGGATGGCAGGACTTTCATATGAAGAAAGACTGGATAGACTCGGCTTGTACTCGCTGGAATTTAGAAGATTGAGGGGGGATCTTATAGAAACTTACAAAATTCTTAAGGGGTTGGGCAGGCTAGATGCAGGAAGATTGTTCCCGATGTTTGGGAAGTCCAGAACAAGGGGTCACAGTTTAAGGATAAGGGGGAAGTCTTTTAGGACCGAGATGAGAATGGTTTCTTTTACACAGAGAGTGGTGAATCTGTGGAATTCTCTGCCACAGAAGGTAGTTGAGGCCAGTTCATTGGCTATATTTAAGAGGGAGTTAGATGTGGCCCTTGTGGCTAAAGGGATCAGGGGGTATGGAGAGAGGGCAGGTACGGGATACTGAGTTGGATGATCAGCCATGATCATATTGAATGGCAGTGCAGGCTCGAAGGGCCGAATGGCCTACTCCTGCACCTATTTTCTATGTTTCTATGAAGCAAACACTATCAACCAGGTAGCTCTGACATCGTACCTTTACAACTTTCTGTCACTCAAGTCCTCTCGATGTGCTCCCCACTAATGTTCTTCTGACAATATCCATGGAGCAGCAAATCATTAGAAATTGTGTGACAGGGCAATTGTAGCCGTTGTACCTGGATGCTTGCAGGACAGGTTGCATCATCGGTACAAGCAGATAATTAATCCAATTCTCGCACTCCACAACCCCAATCTAATAGAACATAGAACTGACATCTGTACAGCACAGGAACAGGCCCTTCGGCCCACAATAACCCTGGCGAACATGATGCTGAGTTAAACTCATCTCCCCTGCCTGAACGTGATCCATATCCCTCCACTCCCTGCATGTCTGTGAACCTATCATAGTTTAGTTCAGTTTAGAGATACAGCGCGGAAACAGACCCTTTGGCCCATCGAGTCTGCGCCGACCAGCGATCCCCGCACACTTTCATTACCTTACACACACAAGAGATAATTTGCGGTTACACTAAGCCAATTAACCTACAAACCTGTACGTCATGTATACACTGGAATTTAGAAGGATGAGAGGAGATCTTATCGAAACGTATAAGATTATTAAGGGGATGGACACGTTAGAGGCAAGAAACATGTTCCCAATGTTGGGGGAGTCCAGAACCAGGGGCCACAGTTTAAGAATAAGGGGTAGGCCATTTAGAACTGAGATGTGAATCTGTGGAATTCTCTGCCTCAGAAGGCAGTGGAGGCCAATTTTCTGAATGCATTCAAGAGAGAGCTGGATAGAGCTCTTAAGGATAGCGGAGTCAGGGGGTATGGGGAGAAGGCAGGAACGGGGTACTGATTGAGAATGATCAGCCATGATCACATTGAATGGCGGTGCTGGCTCGAAGGGCCGAATGGCCTCCTCCTGCACCTATTGTCTATTGAAACCCAGGTGGTCACAGAGTGAAGGTGCAAACTTTATTAGATGCAAACTCTATTGTCTATTGTCTTTGGAGTGTGGGAGGAAACCGGAGGAACCTCCAGTTTAAATTCCATTTGGAATATTTTGGAGGACCAAAAACCGAGAACCAAGAAGCCAAAGAAATCTCACGCAGGTCACGGGGAGAACGTACAAACTCCGTACAGACATCGCCCACAGTCAGGATTGAACCCGGGACTCTGGCGCTGTGAGGCAGCAACTCTACCGCTGCACCACCTAAAAGCCTCTTAAATGCCACTGTAATTTCTGCCTCCACCACCACCCCTGGCAGAGTATCCCAGGCACCCACCACCCTCTGTGTAAAACAACCTGCCCCGCAAATCTCTTTACTCTTTGCCCCTCTCACCTGAAAGCAACACCCTCTGGTCTTTGACAATTCCTCCCGACTATCGACACCTCTCATCATTTTATGTACTGCATATTAAACACTCCCGATTCAAGGAAACCCAAGTCTGATCTTCCACAAGGCCGCTCATCGCCTGTTTCCACGCTAACTCGTGTGCGAGCATGCTAGACTTCACATCTGAAACTTTGTTCCATTCAAGCAGCCATCCGTTGTAACGTTGTACTCTTGGTGATTACAGCAAAGGACAAATTTTTACATTGATTATTATGTTCTAAATGAAATATTAACGACGTTGAGAGCCCTTTTCTCATGGCGCAAGCAAGCCTGGACTGAGTGCTTAGCCCTTGAGGCCGACACAATAGTAGACGATAACGAAATATTCATCTGCAAATCTTGGAATATTATAGAGCAGAGTAAAGCTGCCTTAAAATGTGATGCTTAGTTCAGTTGAAGCAGCGGTAGAATTGCTGCCTTACAGCGAATGCAGCGCCGGAGACGGGTTCGATCCCGACTACGGGCGCCGTCTGTACGGAGTTTGTACGTTCTCCCCGTGACCTGCGTGGGTTTTCTCCGAGGTCTTCGGTTTCCTCCCACACTCCAAAGACGTGCAGGTTTGTGGGTTAATTGGCTTGGTGTAAATATGTAAATTGTCCCTAGTGTGTGTAGGATAGTGTTAGCGTGCGGGGATCGCTGAGCGGCGCGGACCCGGTGGGCCAAAGGGCCTGTTTCCGCGCTGTATCTCTAAACTAAGCAGCAAGTGGGATATAGAAAGGTACGAGTGGGATATAGAAAGGCTCGAAAGGCCGAATGGCCTCCTCCTGCACCTATTGTCTATTGTCTAACAGTAGATAGTGCTGACAAATGGGTTGCATCTGCCCTGGTTTGAAACAGGGCCGGGCACACCATGACATTGCACTGATAACCTCATGTGCTGTATGTGTGGAGTTTGCATGTTTAGTTTAGAGATACAGAGTCCGTGCCGACTAGCACACTAGCACTACCCTGCACACCAGGGACAATTTACAGTCTTCACCGAATCCAATTAACCTGTACGTCGTTGGAGTGTGGGAGGAAAACCGGAGCACCTGGAAGAAACCCACGTGGTCACAGGGAGGACCTGCAAACTCCACACAGACAGCACCCGTAGACAGGATCGAACTTGGGCATCTGGTGCTGTGAGGCTGCAACTCTACCACTGCGCCACCTCTTTAAGATGAGAGGGGAGAAGTTTACAAGAGATGGGCCAGGCATGTTTTCTTTGAGTGGCGGGGGTTTTGGAAGGCGCTGCCAGGGGTGGTGGTGGAGGCAGATACGATCGTGGACTTGAGCGGTTTTTAGATGGGCACGTGGATATTCAGGGGAGGGAGGGACATGGACCACGTGCGGGCAGAGGGGATGAACCTGACATCGAAACGTATAAGATTATTAAGGGGTTGGACACGTTAGAGGCAGGAAACATGTTCCCAATGTTGGGGGAGTCCAGAACCAGGGGCCACAGTTTAAGAATAAGGGGTAGGCCATTTAGAACTGAGATGAGGAAAAACTTTTTCAGTCAGAGAGTTGTGAATCTGTGGAATTCTCTGCCTCAGAAGGCAGTGGAGGCCAATTCTCTGAATGCATTCAAGTGAGAGCTAGATAGAGCTCTTAAGGATAGCGGAGTCAGGGGGTATGGGGAGAAGGCAGGAACGGGGTACTGATTGAGAATGATCAGCCATGATCGCATTGAATGGCGGTGCTGGTTCGAAGGGCCGAATGGCCTCCTCCTGCACCTATTGTCTATTGTCTATTGTCTATCACGTTGTGCACAGACCTTGTGGGCCGAAGGGCCTGTTGCTGTGTTGTGCTGTGCTTTACGTCCCAAGTGAACCACAATAAGTCTCTGTGGACTTAGTGCTGTAGTAAAACTATTCCACACTCTTCAGATCAAGTAAATGAAGGCTTCTGTTTAAAATGACAGTAAGTACTGTGTGTCGTTATTAACCCCACTCCATGCTAATGCCTCTTCTTCATTATGGACTTGGCCCGAAGAAAACCCATTATTTTTTCATAAATTATAGTTAGTCTCATGAATTAAACACGTTTTTTTGTTTTTTTTTAATCTCTCCACTTTAAAATTACTTGACGAATTCAAAAAGCACTTAAAAAAAAGCACTTACATTTGTATCTACAACATCGCTGTGCAGTAACACACACTCTCATGCTCCCCACACATCATGACTTCCTGCTTTCCAAGTGTGGAGAAATAAATACCATGGGAAGTCAGAGAAAACGTAGCACACACCGATTCTGACATATTCAGAATCAATTTAGAATCGACCACACCTCTTTGGCTGGAAATTTCCTTATTAGTTTAGTTTACTTTACTTTTGTTCAGAGACATGGAGAGAAGGCAGGTACAGGATACTGAGTTGGATGATCAGCCATGATCATATTGAATGGCGGTGCAGGCTCGAAGGGCTGAATGGCCTACTCCTGCACCTACTTTCCATGTTTCTATACAGTGCAGAAACAAGCCCCTCGGCCGACCAGCGATCCCCGCACACCAACACTATCCCACACACACTAGGGGACAATTTACACTTATGCCAAGGCAAATAACCTAGAACCCTTCACGTCGTTAGAGTGTGGGAGGACAGCAAAGATCTCGGAGAAAACCCACGCAGGTCACGGGGAGAGAACGTGCAAACTCCGTACAGGCAGCGCCCGTAGTCGGGATCGAACCCAGGTCTCCGGCGCTGTGAGGCAACAACTCTACTGCCGGTTAATCTAAGAATGAGAAACATGCATCAAAATCAAAATGGCCAGTTTGAAGTGGCTAATTGGGGGGGGAAGTATTGAGAATTTCCACTTTGAGAGTCAAAGAATTACCTTCATGTTTTGAATCATTTAAATGACAATGGGATCACACAAACCAGAGAATTTACCCAATCAATAGGTTTCATAATGTCATCAGGTCATAAGGGATAGGATATGAATTAGGCCATTCAACCCATCAAGTCTACTCCACCATTCAATCACTGCTGATCTATCTCTCCCTCCTAACCCCATTCTCCTGCCTTCTCCCCGTAATCCTTGACACCCGCACTGATCAAGAATCTGTCTATCTCTGCCTTAGATATACCCACTGACTTGGCCTCCACAACCTTCTGTGGCAAAGAATCCCACAGATTCACCGCCCTCTGGCAGAAGAAATTCCTCCTCATCTCCTTCCTAAAGGAACGTCCTTTAATTCTGAGGCTGTGCCCTCTGGTCCTAGACTCTCCCACTAGTGGAAACATCCTCTCCACATCCACTCTATCCAAGACTTTCACTGTTCGGTAATTTTCAGTGAGGTCCCTCCTCATCCTTTCTAAACTTCTTAGGATTCTCTTTATTTTTAATTTAATATTATCGTGGTGAACTATTAGAGTGAAGTGTGTTAAATTGTCATGTGTGTCTGCAACTGGGCAACGAAACTCTTACTTGCTGCAGTTTAACAGACCTGTAAACGCAATAACACAGACATAAATATTGAATTTAGTTTAATTTAGTTCAGTTCAGTTCATTGTCCCGTGTACCGAGGTACAGTGAAAAGCTTTTGTTGCGCGCTAACCAGTCAGCGGAAAGACAACACACGATTACAATCGAGCCGTCCACAGTGTACAGATACATGATAAGGGAATAACGTTTAGTGCAAGGTAAAGCCAGCAAAGTCCGATCAAAAATAGTCGAGGGTCTCCAATGAGGTAGATAGTAGTTCAGCACTGCTCTCTGGTTGTGGTGGGATGGTTCAGTTGCCTGATAACAGCCGGCAAGAAACTGTCCCTGAATCTGGAGGTGTGCGTTTTTCACACTTCTGTACCTTTTGCCTGATGGGAGAGGGGAGAAGAGGGAGTGGCCGGGGTGAGACTGGTCAATAGACAATAGACAGTAGGTGCAGGAGTAGGCCATTCGGCCCTTCGAGCCAGCACCGCCATTCAATGCGATCATGGCTGATCATTCTCAATCAGTACCCCGTTCCTGCCTTCGTCCTTGATTATGCTGCTGGCCTTGCTGAGGCAGCGTGAGGTGTAGATGGAGTCAATGGAAGGGAGGTTGGTTTGTGTGTGATGGTCTGGGCTGCGTCCACAACTCTCTGCAATATCCTACGGCCTTGGATGGAGCTGTTCCCAAACCAAGCTGAGATGCATCCCGATAAAATGCTTTCTACAGTGCACCTAATAATTGAACATACAATAAATCAGTAAACGTGATACTAGTAACTATACCAGTGAATAGCTGAAGTCTGATGGGAATAAGGTCATAAGGGATAGGAGCAGAATTAGGCCATTCGGCCCATCAAGTCAACTCTGCCATTCAATCGCGGCTGATCTATCTCTCCCTCCTAACCCCATTCTCCTGCCTTCTCCCCATAACCTCTGACACCCGCACTGATCAAGAATCTATCTATCTCTGCCTTGCTTGGCCTCCACAGCCTTCTGTGGCAATGAATTCCACAGATTCACCACCCTCTGACTGAAGAAGTTCCTCCTCATCTCCTTCCTAAAAGGACATCCTTTAATTCTGAGGCTGTGCCCTCTGGTCCTAGACTCTCCCACTAGTGGAAACATCCTCTCCACATCCACTCTGTCCAAGTATTTCAGTCCATAAAGTCCGGAATGACATGAAAGGCACAGTTCAAAGAAGATCATATTGCTGAGATAGTGTTTGGAGTTGAAATAATTGAAATAGTACAGCTGACAACTCAGCTTTGCTGGTGTAAATGGGTAGTTAACTTTCACAAGCAATTATCATTATTAGCAAACATCTCCTATTTCACCGGGCAGTTGCAATAGACAATTAGAATGGATAGTTTTTAAACAAAACGACCAAACTGGATCAAATGGAGGATGGATGATCTGAAAAAGACACAGAGTGCTGGAGTAACTCAGCGGGTCAGGCAGCATCTCTGGAGAACATGGATAGGTGACGTTTCACAGAGTGCTGGAGTAACTCAGCGGGTCAAGCAGCATCTCTGGAGAACATGGATAGGTGATGTTTCACAGAGTGCTGGAGTAACTCAGCGGGTCAGGCAGTAGTCTGAAGGAGGGTCTCGACCTGAAACGTCACCCATTTCTTTTCTCCAGAGATGCTGCCTGTCCCGCTGAGTTACTCCAGCATTTTGTCTATTTTCGGTTTAAACCAGCATCTGCAGTTCTTTCCTACATACATAGACATATACATATATATATCTGTGCGTGTGTGTGTGTGTGTGTGTGTGTGCGTGTGTGTGTGTGTACGTGTGTGTGTGTGTGTGTGTGCGTGTGTGTGTGTGTGCGTGTGTGTATGTGTTGTGTGTATGTGTGTGTACGTGTGTGTGTGTGTGGGTGCGTGTGTGTGTGTATGTGTGTGTATGTGTGTGTGTGTGTGTGTGTGTGTATACACATATATATACACACACACACACACATATATATATATATATGAACGTCTTGTTGTCTATTATGGGTTCAACATAGTCCTGTGTTTATATTTCTGTGTGCTGCTTGCAAGTAGGAATTTCATTGTTCCGTTTCCGGGACATTTGACAATAAAACTCTGTTGGCCCATGGACTGTAAGGCTCCTGCAGAGATCCATCTTGAGTTGCAAACATCCAACTGATCATCCTCCATTCAAGCTCTGTAGGAAAATAACTGCAGATGCTGGTACAAATCGAAGGTATCGCAAAATGCTGGAGTAACTCAGCGGGTCAGGCAGCATCTAGGAGAGAGGGAGGGAGAGGAGGGAGGGAGGGAGGGAGGGAGGGAGGGAGGGAGGGAGGGATGGAGGGAGGGAGGGAGGGAGGGAGGGAGGGAGGGAGGGAGGGAGGGAGGGAGGGAGGGAGGGAGGGAGGGAGGGAGGGAGGGGAGGGAGGGAGGGGAGGGAGGAGGGAGGGAGGGAGGGAGGGAGGGAGGGAGGGAGGGAGGGAGGGAGGGAGGGAGGGAGGGAGGGAGGGAGGGAGGGAGGGAGATCCTCTCCTAGATGCTGCCTGACCCGCTGAGTTACTCCAGCATTGTGTGATATCCTCAATCATGCTGATTAGTGGTGTCCTGCATGTCCGACCACTGGAATCAAGTGATATCATCACAGGAACAGATGTGCCTGTTTAACTGCTCTGGAATTCCATTCCAATGATCCATCAGGAGCATTTGGTGAATGGATAGCTGCCTAATCTTCCGCTCATTTAACTTCTCACTATCACATCCCCCTCCCACGGCTCGCTGCCTGGTCTTAATGGGCCGATCCATCCTGGTGCGACAGGTCTTGCGAAGGACACGGGGGGTTGATCGGCGAGACTGGCTTTTGCTTCAAGTCAAGGGGCCACAGGTTACAGGACAAGTTCTCCCAGTGACCTGCCTGGGTTTTCTCCGAGATCATCAGTTGTTCAATAGACAATAGACAATAGGTGCAGGAGGAGGCCATTCGGCCCTTCGAGCCAGCACCGCCATTCAATCAGTACCCCATTCCCTGCCTTCTCCCCATACCCCCTGACTCCGCTATCCTTAAGAGCTCTATCTAGCTCTCTCTTGAATGCATCCAGAGAATTGGCCTCCACTGCCTTCTGAGGCAGAGAATTCCACAGATTTACAACTCTTTGACTGAAAAGGTTTTTCCTCATCTCCGTTCTAATTGGCCTACCCCTTATTCTTAAACTGTGGCCCCTGGTTCTGGACTCCCCCAACATTGGGAACATGTTTCCTGCCTCTAACGTGTCCAACCCCTTAATAATCTTATACGTTTTGTAGCTTAATTGTCTCGGTAAATGTAAAAAAATGTCCCTAGTGGGTGTGTGTAGGATAGTGCTAATGTGCGGGGATCGCTGGTCGGCGTGGACCTGGTGGGCCGAAAGGGCCTGTTTCCGCGCCGTATCTCTAAACTAAACTAAGTTAGGTGTGGTGCTTGCCACAAGTAAAGTCAGTGGATGTGCCCGCTGTTGGGACTCGGTTCCTTATGCCCGCAGTTGACATTTTAATTGCTGATAATAAGCGTGGTTTATAACCTGCAGGAGAGGGGGTGGGAAAGACCAAATGGGGGTAATGAAAGCCAGCCGACTGAGACCGAGCGGCCTTGCCTCACGCAGGCACCGACAAGGAAACATAATATTATTTCACACTGTCAGCGGCAGCAAGATAAATCACTTAATTACAACAGGTGCAGTTCACAATTATCTCACGCTCACAGTTCTAGAATTAACACACCCAGTGGAGGTCAGAAAATACCCGCCCTGATTTATTCATGGTTCATAAGCGACAGGAGCAGAATTAGGCCACTCGGCCCATCAAGTCCACTCCGCCATTCAATCATGTCTAATCTATCTCTCCCTCCTAACCCCATTCTCCTGCCTTCTCCCCATAACCCCTGACACTCGCACTAACCAAGAATCTATCCATCTCTGCCTTAAAAATATATAGAAACATAGAAACATAGAAACATAGAAAATAGGTGCAGGAGTAGGCCATTCGGCCCTTCGAGCCTGCACCGCCATTCAATATGATCATGGCTGATCATCCAACTCAGTATCCCGTACCTGCCTTCTCTCCATACCCCCTGATCCCTTTAGCCACAAGGGCCACATCTAACTCCCTCTTAAATATAGCCAATGAACTGGCCTCAACTACCTTCTGTGGCAGAGAATTCCACAGACTCACCACTCTCTGTGTGAAGAAATGTTTTCTCATCTCGGTCCTAAAAGACTTCCCCTTATCCTTAAGCTGTGACTCCTGGTTCTGGACTTCCCAACATCGGGAACAATCTTCCCGCATCTAGCCTGTCCAACCCCTAAGAATTTTATATGTTTCTATAATATCCCCCCTCAATCTTCTAAATTCCAGCGAGTACAAGCCGAGTCTATCCAGTCTTTCTTCATATACATACTTCCTCCACAGCCTTCTGTGGCAATCCACAGATTCACCACCCTCTGACTAAAGGAAATCCTCTTCGTCTCCTTCCTAATGAACGTCCTTTAATTCTGAGGCTGTGACCTCTAGTCCTAGACTCTCACTGGTGGAAACATCCTCTCCACACCCACTTGATCCACAATTGTATTTACGAACTCCTTTTATTTATGTATCAAAGAAAGATTGTTCCGTCAGCAGAATTTATCCTTGATAAACGTGGCTTGATTATCGTTTTAATATTAATGTCACTTCTGTTGCAATGAAAATAGTGACAAATGTTCAGCCAATAAACTAAACTTTGTTACAGGAAGAATCCAGTGCTTTTCTGCACAGGACCACTACATCAGCACGTGGCCTTTGTGAGGATAATTCCAATCAGATCAAATTGGAAGATACTCTATTTGGAAGAACAAAATCAAGTTTCATATTTACAGCCTCATCGCAATATTACTATGTTCCTCCCTGCAAACAGAACAACACAGATGCATCGTTCAAAGCTGCTTGCATTACAGCCTGGTTTGGGAACTAATCTGCCCTTCATTGCAGAGAGTTGTGGATGTAGCCCAGCCCATCACACACACCACACTCCCCAACATTGTAGATGTAGACGAGCCCATCACACACACACCACACTCCCCACCACTGACTCCATCTACACCTCACGCTAATTCGTAAAGCAGGCGACATAATCAAAGACTCGACCCTCACTGGTCATTCCTTCTTCTCCCCGCTCCCATCCGGCAGAAGTATATGGGATGTCCCGGCTAATACGGGACAGTTGGCGACTCTAGTTCAGGGTACAGGAACAATCTACATGCTCATCACTCCTTACAAACCTGGGTCAGTCTTTGGCACCTTGGATTTTTCAATACCTGCTTTGGGTTGCAATTTGCAATACTCAGGGAATACAGTCAGTTTCACTAGGGCCAGCACGGTGGCACAGCGGTAGAGTTGCTGCCTCACAGCGCCAGAGGTATGGGTTCCATCCTGACTACGGGTGCTGTCTGTACGGAGTTTGTGACGTGACCTGTGTGGGTTTTTCTCCGAGATCTTCGGTTTTCCTCCCACACTCCAAAGACGTACAGGTTTGTGGGTTAATTGGCTTGGTGTCAATGCAAAATTGTCCCCCGTGTGTGTGTAGGATAGTAGACAATAGACAATAGACAATAGGTGCAGGAGGAGGCCATTCGGCCCTTCGAGCCAGCACCACCATTCAATGTGACCATGGCTGATCATTCTCAATCAGTACCCCGTTCCTGCCTTCTCCCCATACCCCCTGACTCCACTATCCTTAAGAGCTCTATCTAGCTCTCTCTTGAATGCACTCTCTTGATAGTGTTAGTGTGCGGGGATCGCTGGTCGGTACGGACTCAGTGGGCCGAAGGGCCTGTTTCCGCGCTGTATCTC
>NC_135973.1:2144461-2164521 GCF_053455715.1 Rhinoraja longicauda
TCCTGGCAGCAACAGATGCCTGCTTTTTAAAAATAAAAATTCCAGGCTAAAACCAAAGGAGAGCAGATGTTAACAGCCTGGCGATCCTCTCGTCGCTGTTCGAATCCATATTCAAATGTCGGCTTGGAATAGAGTCCGCTCACAGTTAATTGATTTCAATGGGACAAGAAGGCTTGGCAGTGGAATCGTAGAGCAGGGGTAACATAAGCTCACGAGGAGAAAAAACAGTCTAAGAACCAAAGACGAAGAGAGACTGGGATTCAGCACGTTCTTGTAGGATCTTAAGAAATAATTTCTCAGAGGGAACCAGTGAAGCAATTAGTTTTTTAGAGTTAGGAATGAAGACCTGCATTTGTACGGTGCCTTGGCCACTCCCAGAGGTTTATCATTGGTATGTGATTTGAAGCATATTTGCAGCAGTAGAGTTGCTGCCTCACAGCGCCAGAGACCCGGGTTCGATCCCGACTATGGGCGCTGTTTGTACGTTCTCCCCATGGCCTGCGTGGGTTTTCTCTGGGATCTCCGGTTTCCTCCCACACTCTAAAGACGTGCAGGTTTGTAGGTTAATTGGCTTGGCACAATTGTAAATTGTCAATAGACGATAGACAATAGGTGCAGGAGGAGGCCATTTGGCCCTTCGAGCCAGCACCGCCATTCAATGTGATCATGGCTAATCATTCTCAATCAGTACCCCCGTTCCTGCCTTTTCCCCATACCCCCTGACTCCGCTATCCTTAAGAGCTCTATCTAGCTCTCTCTTGAGGATAGCGGAGTCAGGGGGTATGGGGAGAAGGCAGGAACGGGGTACTGATTGAGAATGATCAGCCATGATCACATTGAATGGCGGTGCAGGCTCGAAGGGCCGACTGGCCTCCTCCTGCACCTATTGTCTATGTTTCTATGTTTCTATGACAGGTACATGGATAGGACAGGTTTTGGAGGAATATGGGCCAAGCGTGGGCAGGTGGGACTGGTGTCGATGGGGCATGTTGGTCGGTGTGGGCATCTTGGGTGAGGGGCCTGTTTGCACGCTGTATCACTCTGTGACTCTCTGCTCCCGCAGTGAGCGGTGGCTGTATATTTAGGTCGATACACTTGAGAGTGAAGGTTTAGTTTCGTTTATTTTAAATACATGATAGGAAAACAGTCCCCTTGGCCCAGCGAGTCCAAGCCGACCATCCATCACCCGTTGACACTAGTTCCATGTGATCCCACTTCCCCATCCACTCCCTACACACAGGGGGGAGATTTACAGAGGGCCGATTAATCTACAAACCCGCACGTCTTTGGGATGTGTGAGGAGATCAGAGCACCCGGAAGAAAGCCACGCAGGTCACGGGGAGAACGTGCAAACTCCACACAGACGGCACCCGTTGTCAGGATCAAACCCGGGTCTCTGTTGGCCTTCATAAGAAGAGGAGTTGAGTATAGGAGCAAAGAGGTCCTTCTGCAGTTGTACAGGGCCCTAATGAGACCGCACCTGGAGTACTGTGTGCAGTTTTGTCTCCAAATTTGAGGAAGGATATTCTTGCTATTGAGGGCGTGCAGCGTAGGTTTACTAGGTTAATTCCCGGAATGGCGGGACTGTCATATGTTGAAAGACTGGAGCGACTAGGCTTGTATACACTGGAATTTAGAAGGATGAGAGGGGATCTTATCGAAACATATAAGATTATTAAGGGGTTGGACACGTTAGAGGCAGGAAACATGTTCCCAATGTTGGGGGAGTCCAGAACCAGGGGCCACCGTTTAAGAATAAGGGGTAGGCCATTTAGAACTGAGATGAGGAAAAACTTTTTCACTCAGAAAGTTGTAAATCTGTGGAATTCTCTGCCTCAGAAGGCAGTGGAGGCCAATTCTCTGAATGCATTCAAGAGAGAGCTGGATAGAGCTCTTAAGGATAGCGGAGTCAGGGGGTATGGGAAGAAGGCAGGAACGGGGTACTGATTGAGAATGATCAGCCATGATCACATTGAATGGAGGTGCTAGCTCGAAGGGCCGAATGGCCTCCTCCTGCACCTATTGTCTGTTGTCTATTGTCTGGCGCTGTGAGGCAGCAACTCTACCGCTGCACCACCGTGCCAAAAGAAATAGAAAGATTTGTCGATTAAGTTAGAAGCTACTGTACAGTACAGGCACTGTTATGGTATAGTTTAGTTTAGTTTAGTTTAGTTTAGTTTAGTTTAGTTTAGTTTAGTTTAGTTTAGTTTAGTTTAGTTTAGTTTAGTTTAGTTTAGTTATACAGTGTGAAACAGCCCACCAAATCCGTGCCGACCAGCGATCCCCACACACTAACACTACCCTACACACACGGGGGATAATTTGCAATTTTACTGAAGCCAATTAACCTACAAACCCGCACGTCTTTGGAATGTGGGAGGAAACCGGAGCACCCGGAGAAAACCCACGCAGGTCACGGGGAGAACGTACTAACTCCGTACAGACAGCACACGTGGTCAGGATAGAACCCGGGTCTCTGACGCCGCGAGGCAGCAACTCTACCGCTGCGCCACCGTGCTGCTCACTTGATGGGCCAAATGGCCTGAAGCTGAATATTTTGTCAGCATCTCCATTGTAGACGATATTCTGGTTGGGAGACGGGTTCATTACGCCATTTGCATCATCTGCCTCCCTCGTTAGTAAGCTGACTGCATCTGGCATCCGCTAGTAGTCTTGCCTCCAATTACCTACCAGTCTACTTCACTGGGCTTGTACATATCGCCTGACATGGCTGCAGATGGACTGGTGAGTACATTATACACTTGAAGTACATTATAAAGCCGTGTAACTTTGTTAAACAACCATTAGGTTGAACCTTTGTTCAGCTAGTTAGCAATTAGAATGCCAAGAGATGGTGTTGAATTTACATGAACAAAATACTGCTCAATGCACACAGTCAAAAGTAGTCCCAAATGTAGTTTGGGGTGTTTTGTGCAGGTTTACACCGAAGGCAGACACAAAAACAACACACAAGAATGCTCCCAGGATTGAATGAGTTAACATATGATCAGTCTCTGAAGAAGGTATTTATTCACAAAATGCTGGAGTAACTCAGCAGGTCAGGCAGCATCTCAGGAGAGAAGGAATCGAGACCCGAAACGTCACCCATTCCTTCTCTCCTGAGATGCTGCCTGACCTGCTGAGTTACTCCAGCAATTTGTGAATAAATACCTTCGATTTGTACCAGCATCTGCAGTTATTTTCTTACACAGTCTCTGAAGAAGGGTCTCGACCCAAAACGTCACCCATTCTTTCTCTCCCGAGATGCTGCCTGACCCGCTGAGTTACTCCAGCATTTTGTGTCTATGATGACCGTTTGGGCCTGTACACATTGGAGTTTAGAAGGATGAGGGGGGACCTCATTGAAACTTACCAAATAGTGAAAGGCTTGGATAGAGTGGATGTGGAGAGGATGTTTCCACTAGTGGGAGAGTCTAGGACTAGAGGTCACAGCCTCAGAATTAAAGGACGTTCCTTTGGGAAGGAGATGAGGAGGAATTTCTTTAGTAAGAGAGTGGTGAATCTGTGGAATTCTTTGCCACAGAAGGCTGTGGAGGCCAAGTCAGCAGATACTTTTAACGTAGAAATAGATAGATAGATAGATGCTTGATCAGTGCGGGTGTCAGGGGTTATGGGGAGAAGGCAGGAGAATGGGGTTAGGAGGGAGAGATAGATCAGCCATGATTGAATGGCAGAGTAGACTTGATGGGCCGAATGGCCTAATTCTGCTCCTATACCGTATGACCTTTAGAAAATGCTGGAGTAACTTTGCGGGACAGGCAGCATCTCTGGAGAAAGGAATGTCTGAAGAAAGGTCTCCCACCGAAACATCACCCATTCCTTCTCTCCAGAGATCCTGCCTGACCCACTGAGTTACTACAGCATTTTGTGTCTATCTTTGATAGTTGCAAATCGTGCCCTGAATTTCAATGCTATTTCTGTCCAAGATGAATCCAGCAAATTCCAACCTCTTCCATAACAGATCAAAGGACTCTGATTGTACAAGGGAATTAACATTTGAGAATTACCTTTCAATTAGTGTTGCCAACAGTCCCGTATTAGCCGGGACATCCCGTATTTTGGGCTAAATTGGTTTATCCCTTACTGGACCGCCCTTGTCCCGTATTAGGCCCGGGGGGTGCTGTAAGCCCGGACGCTGTAGGCCCGAACATTTTAGGCCCGGACACTGTAGGCCCGGGAGGCGCTGTAGGCCCGGATAGTGTAGGCCCGGACAGTGTAGACCCGGACAGTGTAGACCCGGACACTGAAGGCCCTGACAGTGTAGGCCGGGACACTGTAGGCCTGGATAGTGTAGGCCCGGACAGTGTAGACCAAAACGCTGTAAGCCTGGAGAGCGTAGGCCCGGACACTGTAGACCCGGACAGTGTAGGCCCGGACAGTGTAGGCCAAGACAGTGTAGGCCCGGACAGTGAAGGCCCGGACAGTGTAGGCCCGGACACTGTAGGCCCCGATAGTGTAGGCCCGGACAGTGTAGACCAAGATACTGTAGGCCCGGACACTGTAGGCCCGGACAGTGTAATGTCCGGAGGCCCGGGCGCCGCCTAAAGGAGTTTGCCTAGCAACCCACCTCCCGGCCCATTGGTGGAGCGGGAGCACGTGGCCGCTGGCTGGGTGAGGTCACGTGGGGCGCGGGGCGGTGACGTCACCCTTTGTCCCTTACTTGGGAGTGAGGAAGTTGGCGACCCAACTATCAATACATGCTCCCATTTTGTTACTAAGGAAAGTCCTGACTTGAAACTGCAGGAAAATGTAGACAAGTGATGAATTATGAGCCCCTGGTTAATTTCTATCTGCGTGATCAGGGTTCAGGAAACAGGAGAGTATGAGTAGTTCTAATCTCAGACTTTTTTGTCTTTTCATCTCAGGCCTTTGTCCAACCATCTGCCTATCAACAAATCCCCCCCCCCCCCCACCCCCCCCCCCCCACCGCCCCCTCACCATTTGGCACCTTTTCCTTTTTCACACAATGGGTGGTTGGTGTACGGAACGAGCTGTCAGAGGAGGTAGTTGAGTCTGAGACTATCCCAACTGTTTAAGAAATAGTTCGACAGGTACATGGATAGGACAGGTTTGGAGGGATATTGGCCAAACGCGGGCAGGTGGGACTAGAGTAGCTGGGACATGTTGGCCGGTGTGGGCTAGCTGGGCCGAAGGGCCTGTTCTCACAATGCATCACTGCAAAGAGATGTGTTGGCGCAATTTTTTTCCGATCAACTTGTGGCTCTGTTTTTTTAATTTCAAGTTTTAAATGTCGGTGTCACTGCGATAATGGGTTGAAGTTTGCCAGGAAAGACTCCTCCGTGCGTCTCTGCTGCATTTGAGTCAATGTATTGTTGACATTGATGGGCTCACCAGAGTGAAACCAGAAATGAGCGATTATCCCATTTAATGATTAGCAGCCCCGAGGGATAACGAGATCTTGCCGGCTGTGCCTCCATCATTATCACCATCTCCTGTGATCAGTGTTGGAGTCTGGAGATCACAAGACACAGGAGCAGAATTAGCCCATTCGGCCCATCGAGACTGCTCCGCCATTCCATCATGCCGGATCTATTTTCCCCTCTCAACCCCATTCTCGGCAGCTGGTACATTTGCTGCCTCACAGCGCCAGAGACCCGGGTTCGATCCTGACCACGGGCGCTGTCTGTACGGAGTTTGTACGTTCTCCCCGGGACCAGCGTGCATTTTGTCCAGGTGCTCCGGTTTCCTCCCGCACTCCAGAGACCTTGGGAACAGTGAAAGGGTTTGGAGGGATATGGGCCAAACGCAGGCATGTGGGACTAACATAGATGGAGCATCTTAGTTGGCATAGACACGTTGGGATGAAGGACCTGTTTCTGTGCTGTTTGACACTGTGACGTCCCTCCTCAACATGTCTATGCTACAGTATAGGCGCTAGGATAGTATAGCTCGGCCAAATGGCCTGGCAACAGAATGGGAGATGTATCAGGATCTGATCTTCACTCTATTAACCTGAATACATTGATGTGGAAGTCATGTTCATAAATTATAGGAGCAGAAATAGGCCACTCGGCCCATCAAGTCTACTCCGCCATTCAATCATGGCTGATCTATCTCTCCCTCCTAACCCCATTCTCCTACCACGTCCCCATAACCCCTGACATCCGCACTAATCAAGAATCTATCTATCTCTGTCTTTAAAATATCCATTGACTTGGCCTCCACAGCTGTCTGTGGCAATGAATTCCACAGATTCAATAGACAATAGACAATAGGTGCAGGAGGAGGCCATTCGGCCCTTCGAGCCAGCACTGCCATTCAATGTGATCATGGCTGATCATTCTCAATCACCACCCTCTGACTAAAGAAATTCCTCCTCATCTCCCTAAATGTCAGTCCTTTAATTCTGAGACTGTGACCTGTGGTCCAAGACTCTCCCACTAGGGGAAACATCCTCTCCACATCCACTCTGTCCAGACCCTTCACTAGATCACACTGGTCCATTTGAATTTTCTTTCAGGTGTAGGAGAAAAACTGCAGGTGCTGGTTAAAATCGAAGGTAGGCACAAAATGCTGGAGTAACTCAGCGGGTCAGGCAGCATCTCTGGAGAGAAGGAATGGGTGATGTTTCGAGACCTGAAGCGTCACCCATTCCTTCTCTCCACAGATGCTGCCCGACCCGCTGAGTTCCTCCAGCACTCTGTGAAACGTCACCTATCCATGTTCTCCACAGATGCTGCCTGACCCGCTGAGTTACTCCAGCACTCTGTGAAACGTCACCTATCCATGTTCTCCACAGATGCTGCCTGACCCGTTGAGTTACTCTGGCATTTTGTGTCTACCTGAATTTTCTTTGAAACAGGTCAGCATTATACTGGACAAATTTATGAAAAGTATTTAAACCACTTGACCAGCAACTAGAGTTTCTACTTGACATTTAAAGTTAATTAAACAGAAGGAAATAGCAACGGCGATTTGAACAAGGACGTCTTAATAGATATAAAAGCTATTCAGATCCAGGCCATTTTCTTAGTCACAGTGTTCAGAAGCTTGTTAAATTTCTTTTTTCGGATCTGAATTGCAATAAACCTATCAATACATTCATGCAAAGAATATTTTCCACGTTTGTACGACTTAAGTAGCTCTTGGAGTATAATAAATGCAATTATGATGAAACGGAATAGGTGCCGTTTCGGGTCGAGACCCTTCTTCAGACTCGAAACGTCACCTATCCCTTCTCTCCAGAGATGCTGCCTGTCCCGCTGAGTTACTCCAGATTTGTGTGCCTGTCTTCAGTTTAAACCAGTGTCTGCAGTTCCTTTCTCTACAAATGAATTGATGAACTCCACTAATATCTATACCAAACGTGAGAACAGGGCAGGAACAGGCCCTTCAGCCTACAAGGTCTGTGCTGTACATGGTACCAAGGAAAACGTTTATCTGCTCACACATAATGCACATCCCTCCATTCCTTGCCGACCACCCAAACGTCTCTTCAATGCCACGATAGACTCTACCTCCACCACCACCCCTGCCAGCATGTTCCAGGCAGCCACCACACTCTGTCTAAAAAAGCTTGCCTTGCTCACCCCCTTCACACTTTGCTCCTGTCACCTTAAGGCTTTGACCAAATTTGAGGAAGGATATTCTTGCTATTGAGGGGGTGCAGCGTAGGTTTACTAGGTTAATTCCCGGGATGGCGGGACTGTCATATGTTGAAAGACTGGAGCGACTAGGCTTGTATACACTGGAATTTAGAAGGATGAGAGGGGATCTTATCGAAACATATAAGATTATTAAGGGGTTGGACAGGTTAGAGGCAGGAAACATGTTCCCAATGTTGGGGGAGTCCAGAACCAGGGGCCACAGTTTAAGAATAAGGGGCAGGCCATTTAGAACGGTGATGAGGAAAAAAGGTTTTCAGTCAGAGAGTTGTGAATCTGTGGAATTCTCTGCCTCAGAAGGCAGTGGAGGTCAATTCTCTGAATGCATTCAAGAGAGAGCTAGATAGAGCTCTTAAGGATAGCAGAGTCAGGGGGTATGGGGAGAAGGCAGGAACGGGGTACTGATTGAGAATGATCAGCCATGATCACATTGAATGGCGGTGCTAGCTCGAAGGGCCGAATGGCCTCCTCCTGCACCTATTGTCTATTGTCTATTGACCTCTAGTATTTGATGTTTCCACCCTGGGGAACAAAAGGTTCTGACTGTCTACCCCATCTACGCCTCTCATCATTTTATACACTTCTATCAGGACCTGCTGCAAACACTGGAGTTCCAGAGAAACCAATCCCAGTCTGTCCAACCTCTCCTTGTAGTTAATATTCTTCTCCGTGGACTGTCACCTTGTGGTGGTGGATAAGCTTGTGTGGGCCTGAGATCCTGAGAGCAATGCCGTCTGGAGCTATGCTCCTGGTTGGGTCACCCATGGGGGTAAGGTCGAGGGGGAGGTCCCTGACAAAGAGCAATCCAACCAAAACCTCAACGGTGGAACAGGTGGAGGATGACAGCTGACTTTAGTAGACAATAGACAATAGGTGCAGGAGGAGGCCATTTGGCCCTTCGAGCCAGCACTGCCATTCAATGTGATCATGGCTGATCATTCTCAATCAGTACCCCGTTCCTGCCTTCTCCCCATACCCCCTGACTCCGCTATCCTTAAGAGCTCTATCTAGCTCTCTCTTGAATGCATTAAGTGAATTGACCTCCACTGCCTTCTGAGGCAGAGAATTCCACAGATTCACAACTCTCTGACTGAAAAAGTTTTTCCTCATCTCAGTTCTAAATGGCTTACCCCTTATTCTTAAACTGTGGCCCCTTGTTCTGGACTCCCCCAACATTGGGAACATGTTTCCTGCCTCTAACGTGTCCAACCCCTTAATAATCTTATACGTTTTGATAAGATCTCCTCTCATTCTTCTAAATTCCAGTGTATACAAGCCTAGTCGATCCAGTCTTTCAACATTCGACAATCCCGCCATTCCGGGAATTAACCTAGTAAACCTACGCTGCACGCCCTCAATAGCAAGAATATCCTTCCTCAAATTTGGAGACCAAAACTGCACACGGTACTCCAGGTGCGGTCTCACCAGGGCCCTGTACAACTGCA
Source organism: Rhinoraja longicauda (assembly GCF_053455715.1). Taxonomy (NCBI): domain Eukaryota; kingdom Metazoa; phylum Chordata; class Chondrichthyes; order Rajiformes; family Arhynchobatidae; genus Rhinoraja; species Rhinoraja longicauda. Next base: position 2,153,553 of record NC_135973.1, read on the forward strand.
GAAGGACCTCTTTGCTCCTATACTCAACTCCTCTTGTTATGAAGACTAACATTCCATTGGCTTTCTTCACGGCCTGCTGTACCTGCATGCTTCCTTTCAGTGACTGATGCACTAGGACACCCAGATCTCGTTGTACGTCCCCTGTTCCTAACTTGACACCATTCAGATAATACTCTGCCTTCCTATTCTTACCACCAAGTGTGATATCCTCACACTTATCCATATTAAACTGCATCTGCCATGCATCCGCCCACTCACACAACCTGTCCAAGTCACCCTGCAACCTCATAGCATCTTCCTCACAGTTCACACTACCACCCAGCTTTGTGTCATCTGCAAATTTGCTAATGGTACTTTTAATCCCTTCATCCAAGTCATTAATATAATCATGCACAGTCTATCCTCTGACCGGACGGCAGGCACGCAACACAGAAGCTTTTCACTGTACCTCGGTACAGGTGACAATAATAAACTAACGAAAAAACTTTCAAGATGAAAGTAACGGCGTGCGTGACAGTCTCGCCCGACTGTGTGTGGTCCACAGAGCTGATCGCTGTGCCACTAAGCTCCTGATATCAGCCGCGCTGCTCTGCAGAGATTAGGAGCAGCGAGTCGAATCTCTGCCTGTTGAAGGTGGAGAATTGGGGCAGGACTCACCCCCAGGGCCAGCTTCCTGCTCTTTTCAGCTGTCGGAGCCGGCAGCAACCTGGCTAAAGGTTGTCCCCCCTGACATTTCACAAGTAATTGGTGCAAAAGAAAGAAAGCAATTTCATATTCTCATGCATTTTTAATAGCGTTGTGTAAAATGTCAACTCTGGATGATGTGGCCCTGGTGAATCTGGAAAATGGGGGCTATTGAACCATAATGTAATAAAGCACAGAAGACAGCTCGGCACCAGGCTATGTTCTCAACTCCTTGCCCTGCGTGAAATTGGCTTTCTGGTTCAGCTGCCTGGTTAACATGACCCCATTCTCCATTCTGCCGACGTAATCTGATGCAGAACATACTCCCCATCATGTCTGAAGAAGGGTCCCGACCCAAAACATCACCTATCCATGTTCTCCACAGATGCTGCCTGACCCGCTGAGTTACTCCAGCACTCTGTGAAACGTCACCTATCCATGTTCTCCACAGATGCTGCCTGACCCGATGAGTTACTCCAGCACTCTGTGAAACGTCACCTATCCATGTTCTCTCCACAGATGCTGCCTGACCCGATGAGTTACTCCAGCACTCTGTGAAACGTCACCTATCCATGTTCTCTCCACAGATGCTGCCTGACCCGCTGAGTTACTCCAGCACTCTGTGAAACGTCAGCGAAGATTGATGAGTATTGATGAAGATTAAAGTCATTCAGCTGTTTTAGTGTCTGACGCCCAAAGATAATTAACACATTTTACTTTTTAAACTTTAATAATCTTTTTGCGATATTAAACATTTTAACAATGTAATTTGATTATTGTTTTCGGTACTGGTGTGTTGTAATGGTGGATACTGTCTCGGGGAAAGCACTGGCAGTGCACAAAAGAGATTATTGGGGTAGAAATTTGTTCTTAGTGAAATGTGTTCGTTAATTTGTTCGTAAGTGATAGGAGCAGAATTAGGCCATTTGGCCCATCTAGTCTACTCCACCATTCAATCACGGCTGATCTATCTCTCCCTCCTAACCCCAACCTCCTGCCTTCTCCCCGTAACCTCTGACACCCGTAGTAATTAAGAATCTATCTATCTCTACCTTAAGAATATCCACGGACTTGGCCTCCACAGCCTTCTGAATGAATGAATGAATATGTTTATTGGCCAAGTATGTGCACATACAAGGAATGTGCCTTGGTGCTCCGCTCACAAGTGGCAACACCAACATACAGTAAACAATTAAGAATGAAGCATAAAACATTAAAATATTAAGAATATAACATTACAATAGACAATAGACAATAGGTGCAGGAGGAGGCCATTCGGCCCTTCGAGCCAGAACCGCCATTCAATGTGATCATGGCTGATCATTCTCAATCAGTACCCCGTTCCTGCCTTCTCCCCATACCCCCTGACTCCGCTATCCTTAAGAGCTCTATCTAGCTCTCTCTTGAATACAGTTGAATTACAGTTTAAACATGTGAGTGAAATAAACCAGAGCAAAAAGAGACAACAGACTTTTGGTTGTTGAGTAGAGCTATCACTCGTGGAAAGAAAAGCTGTTTTTATGTCCGGCTGTGGCTGCTTTGACAGTCCGGAGTCGCCTTCCAGAGGGAAGTGCTTCAAAGAGTTTGTGGCCAGGGTGAGAGGGGTCAGAGATGATCTTGCCCGCTCGCTTCCTGGCCCTTGCAGTGTACAGTTCGTCAATGGGGGGGAAGGTTGCAGCCAACAACCTTCTCAGCTGTGCGAACGATGCGTTGCAGCCTCCGGATGTCGTGCTTGGTGGCTGAGACAAACCAGACCATGATGGAGAAGGTGAGGACGGACTCTACGATGGCAGTGTAGAATTGGACCATCATTGCCTGTGGCAGATTGTGTTTCCTCAGTTGCCTCTGCTAAGTCCATGTGCCAAGAGAGCAGGAACAGCCTTATTTGATAGGGTGGGTTGCACTGGACTAATGGTGAGAGCTATCTCCCTACCTCCCCATCTCCTTTGGCAATATTGATGTATTTCTGCATTATTCTTTTCCTGCCAGAAACAGAGGTTCAAAATGGAAAGACACAAAAAGCTGGAGTAACTCAGCGGGTCAGATATCATCTCTGGAGAGAATGAATAGGTGACAGTGGATATCTTTAAGGCAGAGATAGATAGATTCTTGATTAGTGCGGGTGTCAGAGGTTATGGGGAGAAGGCAGGAGAATGGGGTTAGGAGGGAGAGATGGATCAGCCATATTTGAATGGTGGAGTAGACTTGATGGGCCGAATGGCCTAATTCTACTCCTATTCCTTATGACCTAAGAAGGGTCTCGACCTGAAACGTCACCCATTCCTTCTCTCCAGAGATGCTGCCCGTCCCACTGAGTTACTCCAGCATCTTGTGTCTACCTTTGGCTTAAACCAGCATCTGCAGTTCCTTCTTACGCAAGAACGAGCGACTGCCTCGTTGGCAAATAACGTCATCGTCGGACGGTGACGAAGAGGAAGATTGAGTGAGTTGTACTTGGTGATATGAAGAGTTCTCGTTCAGTCTAAGGCACGTTTGAACCAAATGTTGACCGAGGTGTTCTTTCCTGTGTCAGATCGAGCCGACTGTTTACTTTGCTGGAAGTGATTGGCAATTTTTAGGCTGAACTTTCCATTAACCTGGTTTTCAACCATTGCCTCGAAGAAATCCATCAACAAAAGATGAAAAGTAAATTGTCATGGATCCACATCTCTGTATTTTCCATGAATAGATAGCATTTTTGTATTTATTTTGAGGCCGTTCAGCCCCATCTGACTTCACTTTTTGTCAAAATACTATTGAGTTTAAAGTGACAGTGTTGTACAAACTGAATATCAGACAGACACAGAGAGCTAAATTGGATTGAACCGGAACAGAGACATGGTTCGCCTGTACCCAAAGATACTAGCTACAGGTCCAGCACCCCCTCAACCGGAAGTGCCGGCTCCTCCTTAGCTGATGACCTGAACTCTTTTTATGCACGGTTTGAGACGGGTAACACCACCAGCTCGCCGTCTAAAAACAGCACCGAAGGGGCGCTGGCTAGCGAGGCTGGAGGGGGATCCACCGCCGGGGATGTGCACACATTCTCGGTGTCCGAGCATGAGGTGAGGTGGGCTCTGACGCGTGTGAACACGAGGAAAGCTGGAGGCCCAGATGTTATTCAGTCAAATCACACTGTACTTGAGTGCCCTACGAGCCAGCACCGCCATTCATTGTGATCATGGCTGATCATCCACAATCAGTAGCCCGTGCCTGCCTTCTCCCCATATCCCTTGATTCCACTAGCCTCTAGAGCTCCATCTAACTCTCTTTTAAATTCATCCAGTGAATCGCCCTCCACTGCCTCCTGTGGCAGAGAATCCCACAAATTCACAACTCTCTGGGTGAAAAAGTTTCTTCTCACCTCAGTTTTAAACGGCCTCCTCTTTATTCTTAGACTGTGTGTGGCCCCTGGTTCTGGACTTCCCCAATGTGTTTTAAGCTTCTGCCTGATGTGAGAGGGGAAGAGAGGATCTGACCGGGGTGAGACTGGACTTGGTGGCCAAAGGGCCTGTTTCCACGCTGCATCTCTGAAATAAGGTCAAGTCTAACATACCTGCCCATGTTTGGCTCATTTCCCTCTAAACCTGTCCTATCCATGTACCTGCCCATGTGTCTTTTACAAGTTGTGGTAGTCCCAGCCTCAACTCCCTCCTCTGGCAGCTCGTTCCATACACCCACTGCCCTCTGTGCGAACTGTTGGCCCTCAGGTTCCATTTGAATCATTCCTGTTGCACCTTATTCCTACGGCCTTCAGTTCATGATACCACTCTCCTTCACCCTACACTTCCCGATTGCAGAAGCAACACACACACACACACACACACACACACACAAACTCACACACACACACACACACACACATGCAAACGCACACACGGGCAAATGCACACACACATGCAAACTCACACACACACACACACACACACACACACACACACACACACGCGCACACACACACACACGCAAACACACACACACACACACACACACACACACAAACACACACACACACACACACGCAAACACACACACACACACACACACACACACACAAACACACACACACACACACACACAAACACACACACACAAACATGCAAACACACACACGCACACACATGCAAACGCACACACATGCAAACACACACACACACACGCAAACACACACATGCAAACACACACACACGCAAACACACACACAATCACACATGAAAACACGCACACACATACACACATGCAAACACACACACAAGCACACACACACACACACACACACGCACATGCAAACACTCACACACGCAAACACACACACACACATACATGCTCACACACACACAAGCACACACATGCATACACGCAAGTACACACACATATGCACACACACAAGCACACACATGCAAACATGCACACACAAATGCACACACACACACACACACGTGCAAACACACACATACACTCACACATGCGCACACATGTGCATATCCACACCACAGCACAGTGAATGCAGTAGCTGGTATGAAATTCCAAAATCTATTTCCAACCAAATCATTCAGTTAGCACTCAAATAATTTCACAGGCTTGATGACTTAACTGCCCTGTGCACTGGACAGGAGAGAGAGAGCTACCTTGCTGGACTACCTACAACTGCAAGAACGAGGAGCAATCGATAAAAGGGTATAAATGTATTGCGTGAATATATATATATATATATATATGTGTACAGGGGCATATCTACTCATGGATTGTATACTTGTATTTATATTCATGCACTTTAAATATGTATGTTACGTTCTATACTTTGGCAATATAACCATATATCTTATCATGCCAATAAAGTTTTTAAATTGAAAATTGAATTGATTGAGTCAAGTGGCAAGTGTTTTATTGTGGTGTGTCTATGCTTTCTCAGGTTAGTTTCACACAGTGCCTACAAAATGTTTATTTTATGAAAGTCTGAAGAATTCTAACATCTCCCCTTGATATTTTTAGCAGAGTGCCCATCTGTGTTTAAAGCAGGAAACCCATCTCCATTCCACACAGATGCCGATGTAATCGGACATCTTCAAAGCTGGGCCATGCTCCTCAGATTTGCTTCTCCTGCTTACACCAGGCAGCGCGGTTAGAGTGCTTTAAGCATTTCCATTAACTTGTCACTTTCTCTTGCTCCCAACTTTTCAAAGTCTATTCATTCCGACAGGGCCACTGCCCCGTCACACGGAAGCCAGGGTTTAGTACAAATAAGCAGCAAACATCCCTCAACGCCAATAGATCAACCGGTGATCAGAGCCAGCGTTAAATACAACTCTGGGAAAAGCTGAACGGAAGCAGGCTGACAAGCTTGTCGTTCATTATCCCAACAAGCCACAGATCACAATAGACAATAGACAATAGACAATAGACAACAGGTGCAGGAGGAGGCCATTCGGCCCTTGGAGCCAGCACCGCCATTCAATGAGATCACGGCTGATCATTCTCAATCAGTACCCCGTTCCTGCCTTCTCCCCATACCCCCTGACTCCTCTATCCTTAAGAGCTCTATCTAGCTCTCTCTTGAATGCATTCAGAGAATTGGCCTCCACTGCCTTCTGAGGCAGAGAATTCCACAGATTCACAACTCTCTGACTGAAAAAGTTTTTCCTCATCTCCGTTCTAAATGGCCTACACCTTATTCTTAAACTGTGGCCCCTGGTTCTGGACTCCCCCAACATTGGGAACATGTTTCCTGCCTCTAACGTGTCCAACCACTTAATAATCTTTTTATTCACAAAATGCTGGAGTAACTCAGCAGGTCAGGCAGCATCTCGGGAGAGAAGGAATGGGTGACGTTTCGGGTCGAGACCCTTCTTCAGACTGATGTCGGGGGTGGGACAAAGGAAGGATATAGGTGGAGACAGGAAGATAGAGGGAGATCTGGGATCCCTTAATAATCTTATACGTTTCGATAAGATCCCCTCTCATCCTTCTAAATTCCAGTGTATACAAGCCTAGCCGCTCCAGTCTTTCAACCTACGACAGTCCTGCCATTCCGGGAATTAACGTAATAATCACGATTATTTCTGGCTGGTGAATGTGAGCAGTTTAAGTGGCTGCCAGTATTTGCACCACACACGTACAGTCGTGGTGAGGCAGCCTGCTCGTTGGGGCAGCTCATTGCGAGCCTTGCCGTTTGTTTGCTGTGCGATGCAGTCCTTAACTCTGGCACAACAGAGAAAAAAAGAGGCCAATTTTATTTCCCCCTGTAGTGTTAATTGGTTGAGCGACTTGTCTGCCTGTTCATTAATTATATCACTGCATATGAAACACCCCATTATCCCACTGCTACATCAACAAAAGGAACCTGACACACGGGCAGTAAATCTGCCAACAGCTTGAAATGTATAGCTGGGATTAACAGAAACATAGAAACATGGAAAATAGGTGAAGGAGGAGGCCATTCGGCCCTTTGAGCCAGCACCGCCATTCAATGTGATCATGGCTGATCATTCTCAATCAGTATCCTATGTTTCAATAAGATCCCCTCTCATCCTTCTAAAGGATAAGGATGTTTTATTGTACTGTAAATAATATTTTCGATAATTGAATAAGTTTTTTGATTTAAAAAAACAACTTTTCTTCCTCCTCTTGCAAATTGTCAGGCTAGTTTAGTTTAGAGACACAGCGTGGAAACAGGCCCTTCGGCCCACCGAGTCCGCACCGAACAGCGATGCCCCCCCCCCGTACACAAGCACTATCCTACTTGCACAGCAGGGACAATTTACAATTGACTTTAAGCAAAGGGATGGAAATGCTGCTGTCAGTCTTGCCCTCCCCTGAGAGAGGGCACTCCTCCACAGTTAAGTGCTTCATTTAGTGAGCGAGCTGAACACTCCTGAAACTTGGCCAATAAGGGTAAACAGGTTTAAATGGCATTTTAAGGACCTGGATTTGATTTTCCGACCACACGTCGGAGTCCAACATTCCAGGACAGAGTTACCAGGTCAATTCCAGAAATTCACGGACTTACCACAGGGTAAAGCCACAGACAATCAATAGACAATAGGTGCAATGGGAGGCCATTCGGCCCTTCAATAGACAATAGACTATAGACAATAGATGCAGGAATAGGCCATTCGGCCCTTCGAGCCAGCACTGCCATTCACTGTGATCATGGCTGAACATCCACAATCAGTACCCCGTTCCTGCCTTCTCCCCATACCCCCTGACTCCGCTATCCTTAAGAGCTCTATCTAGCTCTCTCTTGAATGCAATCAGAGAATTGGCCTCCACTGCCTTCTGAGGCAGAGAATTCTACAGATTCACAACTCTCTGACTGAAAAAGTTTTTCCTCATCTCCGTTCTAAATGGCTTACCCCTTATTCTTAAACTGTGGCCCCTGGTTCTGGACTCCCTCAACATTGGGAACATGTTTCCTGCCTCTAACGTGTCCAATCCCTTAATAATCTTACATGTTTCGATAAGATCCCCTCTCATCCTTTTAAATTCCAGTGTATACAAGCCTAGTCGCTCCAGTCTTTCAACATATGACAGTCCCGCCATTCCGGGAATTAACCTAGTAAACCTACGCTGCAAGAATATCCTTCCTTTGACTTTGAGTCTGAAGACGGGTCTCGACCTGAAACGTCACCCATTCCTTCTCTCCAGAGATGCTGCCTGTCCCACCGAGTTACTCCAGCATTTTGTGTCTGTTTTCAGCTCACATGGACAAGTTAGTGAGGAGGGATGAGTGGGACCGAGTGTATAACTAACTCTATGACTATATTTAGTTTAAGAATAAGGGGTAGGCCATTTAGAACGGAGATGAGGAAAAACCTTTTCAGTTAGAGAGTTGTGAATCTGTGGAATTCTTTGCCTCAGAAGGCAGTGGAGGCCAATTCTCTGAATGCATTCAAGAGAGAGCTGGATAAAGCTCTTAAGGATAGCGGAGTCAGGGGGTATGGGGAGAAGGCAGGAACGGGGTACTGATTGAGAATGATCAGCCATGATCACATTGAATGGTGGTGCTGGCTCGAAGGGCCGAAGGGCCTCCTCCTGCACCTATTGTCTATTTGTAATCGTCTAAAATCGATTAAAAATGCACCGTAATTCACTCTGTTTCTAAACTGGACCGGGCCAATCACACAAAAGGGACGGGCCTTTTATTGCATGGGCATCTTTGATTGCACTTGTATTGATAATAATAACAGCCATTAACAATATATTCCATTTGTATTGCATCTGCAAGCTGAATTATGTCTCATTATGTTAAACTTGCTCGCTCACATCCTTTGTGGATTAAGCAGATTTGGACAAACTAATTTCAATTATGACACTCATTTAAATGTCATCAGATAGACCTTTGCGTCTTCCATTCGCGATCGTTTCAAATCCAGATCCCAGAGGTTTAAAACTTAGTGTTTACCCCAATCGTACTGTTTGACTAATTGCATTTATTGTGGTTGGTCATTAACTTCACAAAATCTGTTTTCAAGGATAGCAAACAAAGGAGGCAAGGAGCAGGCAGACACAACATGCTGGAGTAACTCAGCAGGTCGGGCAGCATCTGTGGAGAGAATGAATGGGTGACGTTTCGGGTCGAGACCCTTCTTCAGACCGAGAATCAAGGGAGGGGTGAATAAGAGATAGAGACGGTGATGTGGAGAGATAAAGAACAATGAATGAAAGAAATGCAGAAATGTAACGATGATGAAGGAAACAGCCGATTGTTGGCTGCCTGTGTTGGTCTTCGGTTTAAACCAGCATCTGCAACTTATTCTTCCACTCCACATCATCGCCTAGTTCTCTCGTTTCCCTTATCCCTGACTAGTCTGAAGACGGGTCTCGACCCGAAACGCCACCCATTCCTTCTCTCCAGAGATGCTGCCTGTCCCGCTGAGTTACTACAGCATTTTGTGTCGACCTTCAGTTCAAACCAGCATCTGCAGTTCCTTCCCTCACACAAAGAGCAGACATCTATCCTCACCACCCCGACCAGTTCAGTTCAGTTTAGTTTATTGTCACGTGTACCGAGGTACAGTGAAAAGCTTTTGCTGCGTGCTAACCAGTCAGCGGAAAGACAATACATGATCACAACTGATCCATTTACTGCGTGTAGGTACATGATAAGGGAATAACGTTTAGTGCAAGGCAAAGCCAGCAAAGTCCGATCAAGGATAGTCCAAGGGTCATCAAAGAGGTAGATAGTAGTTCAGCACCACTCTCTGGTTGTGGTGGGATGATTCAGAGAAGGAATAAGTGACGTTTCGGGTCGAGGCCCTTCTTTAGACGACATGAGAATAAACCAAACTGAACTAAATAATGATTGGAAATCAACTGATTACATGGTGCACAAACTTGCTCTCCTTTAAATCCATAAGCAATGCACTGAGAGACATTTTATGTAGGAAAATAACTGCAGATGCTGGTACACATTGAAGGTATCACAAAATGCTGGAGTAACTCAGCGGGTCAGGCAGCATCTCAGGAGAACATGGAATAAGTGACGTTTCACAGAGTGCTGGAGTAACTCAGCGGGTCAGGCAGCATCTCAGGAGAACATGAATAGGTGACGTTTCACAGAGTGCTGGAGTAACTCAGCGGGTCAGGCAGCATCTCTGGAGATCATGGATAGGTGACGTTTCTGGTCGAGACCCTTCTTCAGACTGATGTCAGGGGAGGGGGCGGGACAAAGTCCCGAAACGCCACCCATTCCTTCTCTCCAGAGATGCTGCCTGACCCGCTGAGTTACTCCAGCATTTTGTGATACCTTCGAGAGACATTTTATTCTCGTCTTCCAAGTAGATTGGCAAATGAAAATAAATATAACACAGCCTGCCACTCATAATTTAAGGCACAAGGGTCAATTATAAATGTAATATTGAATACTTATTTACTGCCTTGGCTAAAAACTGCTTGGCTAAAATCTATATATTCCACTCTAATGCGAAACAAAGCGAATTCAAGAATCGTCTCCGCGAGAAAGGACATATTCTGAGTCTTAATATGGCATAAATCACAATATCAGAAGCCGACACAATCTAATTTCTAGACTGGAGCGATGGAAACAATATTTTTGCACAGTTTAGACTCAATTGAAACACATGGGGTTTAGCAGAGATTACATCAGGATGAAATGCTTGTAGACAACATGACCTCAGTGACCAGAATAGAGAAGCATTTGATGGAACAATATATATTTAAATGGGGAAAACATGGAAATAGGTAATGAAGGGGATATAAAACAAAAATAAATACAAACTCCTTTCCTCAACGGGTAAGAATGATTGCTGCTGAGACTGACCAGGTT